>NW_005353549.1:561803-618132 GCF_000412655.1 Myotis brandtii | reverse complement strand
GCAAAAACATAGCCTGAACCCCAGCTCACTTTAGTTTACATCTCATAGAAACTGTGTCACATCCTCACCCCTAGCTGCAACAGGCCGACGTCGAAACTGTGCTTGTAACTTTTCTTGCCTCTTTAGACAGGCACAGGAGACCACGTCTAGGCCCTAGTCACACAGCCGTGAGAAGCCGTGTTTAAAATGTACTGCGTTTGTGAGGGGTGTGAACCATAAGGAGCTTTAGCCTTTTCTCATCTGCTCATTCAGATTAGTTTGCTAAATAAACGGAATGTTTTCTTGGAAAGCACAGAGCTCCAAAGCAAGGAAAGCAGGAGTTTTTCAGACGAGAAGGGGTCAAATGCCGATGATAGCTCTTTGCATCTGGAAACGTCCAGCGGGACTAAGGATTTCAGCCCCTGGGATGGGTCACAGAAGCGGCAGCTGCTCCTTAACAAGAGCTCCAAGGAAGAGGTCTGTGGGAAGGGGTGGCAACATGAAGACACAGTTTGGATGCGAGTTTGTCCTCTCTCCATGTAAACTGATTCTAATATTGTAAAAGTCACTTCATTTTTTAACAGTTTTATTGCGATATCATTTAAATACCATACAATTCACACATTTAAAATGTATATTTTAATTGGTTTTTAGCATATTCACAGATATGTGCAAACATCACCACAGACAATTTTAGAACATTTTTATGATCTCAGAAGAAACTGTAATATCACCTGTCTGTCTTCATCCCCTCCAGCTCTCAGCAACCACTAATCTTCTTTGTATCTCCATAGAGTTGCTTTCTCTGAACATTTCATGTAAAGGGAATCATATAATATGGAGTCTTTTATGACTGGCTTCTTTTATTTAGCACTATGTTTTCAAGGTACATTTATGCTGTAGAATGTATTAATACCCCATTCTTTTTTATGGCTGAGTAATATTCCACTGTATAGATATACTACATTTTTGTTTATACATTCATTTGTTGATGCACATTTGGGTTGTTTCTACCTTTAGTTATTATAAATATGTTGCCATAAGCATTCTTGTATAAGTTTTGTGTGGACATACACTTTCATTTTATTGGGAATATACCTGAGAGTGGACTTTCTGGGTCACGTGGTATCTCTATATTAACCATTTAAGGAATCGCCACAGTGTTTTTCAAAGTGACTGCATCATTTTACATTTCCATATGTAGTGTATGAGTGTTCTGAATTTTACACATCCTCACCAATACTTATCTGACTATTTTTTATTCTAGCCATCCTAGTCAATGAGGAGTGATTTCTCATTGTGGTATTGATTTGCATTTCCTTGAATATAATGCTATTGAGCATGTTCTCATGTGCTTATTGGCCATTTTTATATCTCCATTGGAGAAACATCTGTCTTTGCCCATATTAAGTGGGTCATTTGTTTTTTTAAAAAATATATTGTTATTGATTTCAGACAGGAAGAGAGAGGGAGAGAGAGATAGAAACATCAATGAGGAAAGAGAATCATTGATTGGCTGCCTCCTGCATGCCCCCTACTGGGGATCAAGCCCACTACCTGGACATGTGCCCTTGCCCGGAATCAAACCCGAGACCCTTCAGTCCTCAGGCTGATGCTGTATCCACTGAGACAAACTAGCTTGGACAGGTCACTTTTATTTTTTATTGAGTATAGGAGTCTTTTCATATTCTTGTACAAGTCTAATATTACACATATGATTTATAAATATGTTCTCCTATTTTGGGGGTTGTCTTTTTATTTTGTTGATTGTGTTCTTTGAAGTACAAGTGCTTTTAATTTGGATGTTGTCCAATTTGTCTTTTTCTTTTATTGCTCATATGAGAGTTCATTGCCAAACCCAAGGTCATAAATTTTACTCCTACATTTTATTCCAAGAGTTTTAAGGTTTTAGCTCTTACATTTGAGTGTTTGATTTATTATGAATTGCTTTTTGTGTATGGTGTGAGGTAAGGGTCTGACTTTACTTTTTTCATGTGGCTATCCATTTGTTCAAAACACTATTTCTTGACCATTCAATGGTTTTGACATCCTTGTTGAAAATCAGTTGACCATGGACACACGGTTTTATTTCTAGGCTCTTAATTCTAATCCATCAATCTTTATGTCTATCCTTGTGCCAATACCACAGTCTTGATTACATTATTTTGTAGATAGGTTTTGAAATCAGGAGGTGTGAGTTCTCCAGTTTTGTCTTCTTTTTCCAAGCTTGTTTGGGCTATTATGATTCCATTACAATTCTATATGAATTTTCTATATAGTGAATTTTAGAAATCAGCTTATCAATTTCTACAAAGAAACCAGATGAGATTCTGGTAGGGGTTGCATTGTATCTATAGATCAATTTGCGAAGCATTGCCATCATAACAATGTTAACTCTTCTTATCCATAAATTGCTTCTATTGGTGTAAAAAAACATTTTGTGCTGTCTCTTTGTTTGCCTTTGTTCAGTGTTTTTTTATTTTACTGGTCATGTGTGAAAACAGAGCATAATAGGGAAATATAGAATTGAAGTACAGTGGTATAGACAAGGAAGAGTAATTAAGGAATAGAACATGGTTCCTGTGAATATATCCAGGTAGAACAGTTCCCTGCAAGATCCATCTTTTGTTAGAAGCAAATACTAGAGGCATTTCATTCCAGCGCCTCATTTGGGGTCATCTCTTTCTTCCACAAGCTGCAGCCCCTGGGCTCCCTTCCTTTTTAATGCTGTGGCTGCCATGGCAACGGTTCATATGGGCTGGAAGAGAGAAGATGAGGCCTCTCTGGAGCCATCATTAGTGCTACTCTGGCCAGCAGGGGGTGCCAAGAAGAGCAGCCACTCGCACCTTCTTTTTCTAACTACTCAGACCCATGAACGCCCAGTACCTGGCACTACCTGAGCGGTGGCCTGTGTACACTACAAAAGGAGATCATGAACTCTCTTGAGGGATTTTTTAGAATTTGTGAGGATTTCACTAAGAATTCATATCAGAACACAATTTATGAGTGATTAACCAGAGAGGAAAATTGAAACTTTCCAATTCTAACTACAAAATATATTTCCAGAAATCAGAGAGCAGTTTCTTATTTTTTATTTATTTATTTTGGCTACACAGATTTACTTTTTACATTTTCTGCACTCAGAAGATTCACACATGTTAGATTCTCTCCTCTTTATGCACAGAGCGTTGAACATCCTAGGCAATTAATAACTGTTTATTAAGTTGAATTCAAATGCCCAGTCCCCAGGTGCTGCAGCAAGTCCTGATTCCATTCAGCGTATAGCAGTGGATCACCCACCAATGCTGTCCTAACACCAGAGTGGGAATTTCAGGAGGACACAGGGCCATTAATTCCATTGCATGTATGCATCAGAATATTTTACCTCACACGGGTGAGCAGGTGAGCACCTATTAAATTAAAATGTTATGCCAAATATGCTTTAAAAGAACAGTGAAGAACAAGGTAATGGTCTCCTATTACCCTCCCACAATAGCATCGTGGGGATAGTCATGAATTTATATTTCTGGATTGATATTATGTGGAATAGTTTGCACATCTCCAGTCTGTGAGCTTAAAATCTCCAGGTCTTTGATGCCTGTGACTGGCAGTTTTTGCCTTTGCAAATTCTTTAGTATGCAACCAATGCTGCATGATGCACATAGTTGACTAAATATTTATCAAATATTCATACAGTTACTCAGCAGATTAATTATTGAACAAGCTTCCACAAAACTATCTTTCTTTGCTACAGCTAATTCTCTATTGACATATGTTCTGAGGAGCTAGGGAAATAGCCATTTCAGCAAATTTTACTACTTTCAAGGTTATGCATTTAAGTGTGAGAAAGCAAGACACACATGAAAGCCCACATCACTGATTTGAATTGCTTAAAAGATTTAAAGATATAGATGCACCTCCTAATGTTTTGGGGTGGGTATTTTTGCCTTTTGAATAAATTTAATTTTTAAAGTATACGTTAGCCCTAGCCAGTTTGGCTCAGTGGATAGAGCATCGGCCAGAGAACTTAAGGGTCCAGGGTTCAATTCTGGTCAAGGGCATATGTCTGGGTTGTGGGCTCAAACCCCAGTAGGGGTCGTGCAGGAGGCAGCCCATCAATGATTCTCTCTCATCATTGATGTTTCTATCTCTCTCTCCCTCTCCCTTCCTCTCTGAAATCAATAAAAATATATTTTTTAAAAATAATAAAATATAAAGTATATTTGAATAACCTACTAACTGACAAAAGGTATTCTTTAAATAACTAAAAATAATTTCCATTCTGACGTATTACACAATATTCTCCTGTGCATGATTTCATTGATTTTTCCATAGGAAACCCAAGATCATGTCTCTATTCCCATTTTTCAGGCCAATGAGGTTCTCAGTTACCCACTAGTTTTCCCAAATTCACACAGACAATAAGTGGCTAAGTTGGCACTGGAACTTGTGAAGAATAGGTTTGTACATTAAAGGGAAATAATGGAAACATTTGCTATTGGATAAATAGATTTTTTATTTTAGCAACTTTTTTCACCCATCTATGTATTCTGAATTGGAGTTATACTAGCACAGTTCTTCACTTGTTTTTGACAGGCTATACCAAAAATAAAAAAGGTTCCATTTCCATATACCAGATGAGAAGAAATGGGGGAGAGGGGACCTGAAACCTTTGGCCGCTCATCAGGCAGCTGTTCTATAGCATCGGACAAAGGCAGGATGAGCAGGTTGCCAGTGATCAAGTGATCACATCGTCATCAAAACTTGGTGACTGTATAGGGGACTGTAGAAATAAGAAGGGGGTTGGAAAGGGATACCAACTATTGTCACCATCCAACTGTGGCACAGTTTTAAATGTATTGGACTTTTGGATAATTACATGGGATTTGCACTCCTCAGAAGACTATCAGTTCCTTTATGAAGCTGAATTCAGCTTTCAGTTCGATCTGGGTAATTTATATCTCCTTCACAGAAGAAAAGCAGATACTGTGTATCATGCATCTCAGCATTTCTATTTTCAAATCCAATGCAGCGTTCTGATTTCCACTCCTTTTAATTGGGTCAAGTTTTTTTTTCCCCCCATTAAACTTTCTTAACAAAACTTTATAGTTTACTTCTAAATGCTACATCTGTTAATTTTTTTTCCCTAACAACATTATCATAATCTACCCATTTGGTGATCTGCTTAAAACCTTAAAAATAGGAATTTAAACAATATTCTTGGTATCATAGTAAATGAATACATTGAAACAAAGCATTCAAACTTGTTTCCAAATTACCCTTTTGTGAAGAAATGTTTAAAAGCACACTTTTCTATAAGCATGATAATTAATATTTATTATAAATAGGTCAGGGTTTCAAGATTACTGACCAGCCATTAATTGCTAATGTATTGGTCCAAATAAGAAGTAATACAGGTTACAACATTATCAGCAGATGTGTTCATGTTGTAAAACATGAGTGGTATATGTAATTGGTTGTAAGTAATACAAATGCTTGGCATAAACTCTTGAGACTTCCAATGTGGAGATGTTTGGTGAAAAGCTTTGCAATCCACTGGCATGCACCATTCTTTCATTCAAGACAAATATGTGGGTGGAATCAGCAGGAGTCCATTCTGGTTTTCAGAGAGTGCCCTGGAGCTGTCCACCAGAAGGTGCTGGGAAAGGCAACCACAGATGGTCCAGGTACACAATCACTTCAGCCTGAATCAGAATAAGCAGACTCGTGTTAGAGTGTTGCTACACTGTGTATGACCCGGAAACTGCTTCTTGACAGTTGCAAGGCCACCTTCAATGTCCTTTAATAATTATAAGGAAAAGATGTTTTCTCTACAAAATAGGGAGACGATTCAAATAAAACAAGGAATCATGTATTTTGTCCCGAGATATAAATGCCATTCCTAATAGGTACCTGGCTGAATTGCTAAATAAGTGGCATTTTATCCCAGAATATTTAAGTCCTTTATCGACGAATGTAAGTTCAGACTTTATGGGTTTTCCTAGTATTTCCAACTCCATGTTGGAAAAGCAAACGTCATTTTTAAAATTAGCTATTTACGCCCAATAGAATCGCCCTCCTAGTAAACTGAATGGAAAAGCGGACAAAAACATTTGTAGGTTTAGCAATATACAAGGACTGACTTTCAGATCCATCGTAAAGGTCAGATGTAATATTCAAAAACAAATTAAAAGGCAGCCACTCTATTGGACTCAGAAGATTCCAGCAAGCGCTGGGCACCCATGGGCATTGGTTCAAAATGTGTTTATTGTGATCACGCCCCAGATGATGCTGCAAGCACTATTAAGGACCCTATTCACTACCATCCTTCTGCATTATGTATGCAGTTATTGTTTTGCATTATGCACTATCTAAAATGATACAAAAACATTTTGCTGAAAAATAAACCACTGGTTTTATGCTTAACACCAGGATTACAAAATGTGATGTCATGAATTATTCATATCATTCGAGTTAATGTAATCATTTTCTCCTCAGCGCTAAGCCTCTCTGAATAGTGTCCTATACAGCCACTGTTTTGAAGAACTTAATACTAGGGGGAGAAACACCTGGCATTAACTGACAGTGAATTAGGCTCATTGTCACTTTGGGGGGGGGAACTGCAATTTAATATTTGATCTTCTGTACATCCTAATTTCAGGGAGCATTTGTCAACACTACAAAATGAACCAACCTTAGAAATTTGTAGAAATATTGACCTTGACATTTAGACATAGATCTATATAGAAGTAAACACACACACATTTGAAATTTGGAATATAGAATGGAATTCATCTTTGTTTCTTCCAAAGCAATCATGTGATATAGTTTGAATGAGTTTATGAAAATAGGAAATCAACTTTGATACACATTTATAATTTATTTAGAACAAATCTTTCAAAGAAGCACTGACCTTAGTACAAAGCATGTTGAGAAAGATAAACACATCATTGCAACTTGGGCTACAGATTGAAGTAATGTATCTTCAAGACCAAGATAAAATATGCTTCTGAATGTTTGAAACTTTATAGAGAAAAGACGAAGATTGGCTTAAGACTGGTAGCAGCAAATTTTTACATTGAGAATCCCCTTCTGTTTGCCTACCTTTGACTTTTTATCCATGTTATAACATCATAAAGTTATACCTGAATGTTTCCACTACTCTTGAATTAGAAGATGTGTCATTCTGGGATTGAATATATGATCGTGTTATGTGAGAAGAGCAGAGTCCAACAAATCTGATTCCTAATTTCAGCCCCTTGCACTGCCCAGCTCCTGCGCATCTAAAAGTGATGATATCACCTACCCAGCAACCCTGAGGATGGTGGACGGAGCCTCAAATGACATTATAATGTGATGTAAAACATGTCAAAAACCCTGAAGTGATCCACAAATATGAGGAGCTATTATTTAAAACAAAAAATGTCTATGACCCATATACAGTTGTAATCTACAGAAGTGGTAGAATGGATAAGTAAAGATATTTATAGTTAAGAAAAACCTTAGGAATGCAATTACTTAGGAAAAAGAAAAACATAGCAATTTAAGAATGGAGTTGTATCCAAATCTATATGGAATAACTCACTCATATAATTAATTAGCAAAAGGATGAAAAGTTTGGACATTGTGTCAGGAATAATCACAATTGCATTCCAGAACAATTTTCATCTCTCCCAACACCCAGCATCTTGCATACAGTTGGGATTCAGCCACCATTGCCTGATTAATAATGAAGAAAGACAAATACTGTGGTCAACCCAACAGTGATTGAACATTCATTTATTATAAGGTCAATATAAGATCTGTTCGATTGCTCCTCTGTAATAACAAATGCCTGGAGAACTTGAAACTCAGTCTTTATCAAGTAATAACAAATTGGCAATGTTCGCCACTTCCCAAAACAGCAGTGGGGCATTTTAAGGGGTGGGTGGAGGTAGTGGAGAGGGGTGGATGGCAATGACTCCTTAAGTTAATGACTTATTTGATTGACTTCTATACCATATTCTCTTTTCTACTTAAGAGCTTCAATAAAGGAACATTTCTCTTTCCCCTAAATAAAAATTATTAGGCGTTCTGTTTTTCAATCTTAGAAGCATACTTCAACTGGCCTCATTAATATTGTGAAATGGGCCAGAAGAAACCATGTCACATTAGAAGAGCTGCCTTTCCTTTCGCTTCAACAGCACCTTGACCTTCTCCAGCAGTCACATCCTGTGCCTCTATCATGATTCTCACTGCTTCCCAGGGCGACCGCCTGGTGTCCCAAGGGCCTGGGGCCACAGGGTGGTCCCCAGAGACACTGAACAGGAAGCCTCTCGGGTCAGCCCTTCATTTTCTCACTCACACACTCACAGTTTCAAACAATTATCATGTGTTCAAATGCGCCACCCCACCAACCCCCCAAAACAGATTTAGCTTAAAAAAAAATTCTGTAGGACGGAGAACCAGAGCTGGTGCTTTAAGCCTCTCAGTGAAGCTACAGCCTAATTACTGCCTGCTGCGTGGCGCAGTTAAACACAATCAGTCAGAAAGCCTTAAAGATACAATATCCCTTTTCACAAACTGTCTGCTTGTCAATTCCAAGTCACCCCCCTGCTTTAAATCAACCAACCACAGAGCTGTTATGAACAGCAGCTGATTTTCCATGCAGCGCTGCAAAACAAAATCACACCGTATCCTATTTTTAATGGCCACAGTTTTTCAACTGCATAACAAGAGTTAGCTGGCACTGCTGAGCTGAACGGTATCAAAAAAATGGGCTCAAGTAGAAATAGCATGGGACCCTTGAAGTGAACAAGTACAGACCCAATTACAAGAGCATTGTGGTGCTCAGTGCCAATTACATCCAAATAACAGTGGAGCAAATTTCCCCGTAATAGTTACATTGTAGGCATCAACTTCTTTTATTTTTGTTCCTCCAGGATGCAGCTTGATACTTAAAAGGGGGGAAAGGCTGAATCATAAATATTATTTTATTAACACACAGTCTATTTATGCACAAAGTCTTTTCTGGGATGCGAGTCTGCAGACGTGGTACCTCCGTCAACACAGAGAGAAGACTTCTGCCTCTTCCCACAGAGCTCATGGGTTGCCAGGAGGTTCACTTGGGAAAAATCGGTTTCTTCCTTGTGTGTGGCTCATTAGAAATGACCTTTCAACCTTTCATCAAACAACAGGTTTTGAAATTACTTAAGACTTAGGGATACAAACAGGCAGTAAAGGGGTTCTTTTCTTTTTTTAAGGAAACCTGGCCCCATCTCCAAGGTAGTGGGTAAAATTGGCATTCTATGAACTGAGCCTGGGCTGGTGGGCGTGGACGCATGACAGACACCTTAATAGCTAGAAGAAAAGAAAAGAGAGACATGAGAAAACAAATGAAGAGGTGAAAAGGAAGGTGCATTTAACAAATTGACCCTTCAAACCTGGGGTCAAGATATGGGAAAAGAGGAGGCAAGAGAGACCAGGTTAAACAAAGCCAACAACGAAACGTCGTGATAGACTATGTGTCGTACTTTGTTGACTCTCAGAGAATCAGAGAAACAGTGGCTTTTCCATGGCGTCCTACCTCACCCTGGACCACACCCTGTCCCTGTGGTCACCCAGCGGTGCTGGAACCGTCTGCCACAGACAGCCAGCTTCCTTTGTTCCTTCAGTATCAACTTCCCTTTCCGTTTCTTCCAGGCCACTCCGGGCACTGGCAGTAGGACAGGGCCCCGTCTCTTCAAGGCTGGCCACTGAGGCTGGAGGACTACAGTGAGGCGAATTAATGATGTCCCCGGGGCTTTATCCATGTGCTGCAGGGGATGCGAGCACAGCGAGAGCCGGCAGACCTTTCTTCCTTCGCCGCTTTGCTCTGCTCGCTTTCTCTCTAGCTGGAACCATGAGATGGGTCATGTGATCCAAGCTGTGCATCATTTGCTCTTTCCTCTCTTCCCATTTAGCGTGAGCTTCATCCGGAAGCATAATAAACCAAAATGTCTTCTTTGAGGTTGTAAGATAAGATTTAAGTTCTTTAAACGCTCTCATCGGGAATAAAAGATCAAAAGACATGCCGCTAATTACAAATAAATGTTAAAAAAACTGGGAACACATCCAACCCTCTCATGTTAGAAAGGAGGAAACTGAGGCCTCAGAGGAACGTGAACTCCATAAAACATTTATCGTCAGAAAGCGACGGCATCAACAGCCAAGACCATGGGCCCTGACTCCAAGACTCGTGGTAGCAGTGGGAATGCTATTTATTCTACACGGTGACTCACAAATCTAGGTTCTGCGAACTACAAAAAGCCTGACTCAGAACTCCAGGGAGTAAGGAGCTAACGGGACTTGAAATATAGGCCAGAGATTGTGGTATGAGGATGTCTGTAGATAAGCAGCATTGGGTATGTGTATGCATCCACTAATGAATTATGTGTCTGGAACTTCCTACCATTAACCAAAATAACCTTTGACGGCAGTCAGCATATGTACTTCGAGCTATTTTTGGTGAAAGGGAGGAAGAATCAGAGGGATAGCTGAGGCGGGGGAGCAGTGGCAAATGAGGAGACAGACTCAGGCAAGGACATGAAGATGGACCCTGTGAAGGGCATGGGCCTGGGGGAGGCCAGCGAGGGCACAGGGAACCAAGGCCCCAGATCCACCAGCAACCCAGGCCCAAGTCTTTGTCTGTCTCTGCCGACTGTCTCTTTGTCCCCTGGAAGGTAAAGGAGAAAGGTTCTGAACCTTCCCACTGGCCAATTGCAACGTGACCCAAAATGTAAAATCAAGCCACCCTTCCCGACCGAGAAATGATTTCAGTCCGTCCTGCCTTGCCTCAAAATTCCCCAGCCTTTGTCACTAGCTGACATCCCTTTAGACACTGAGAGCTGAGATGACCTCAAATGCAAATGTGTGGATGAGGTAATGGTTAGTCAGTGAAATAAAAAATAGAAACAACCCATCAGATGGAAAAGACGGATGTGTGATCTTTTTCGGGTTTGACTGAAAAGTGGAGGAGGAGGGTACTGGCTACCTCCTGCAGGGGAAGAAGATATAAGTTTTTTAAAGAGGGGGCTAAAGACACAGAGAGAAAACTTCCAGGACTTCACAGCTCTTGGAGGGATGTGGAAGGAAGCTTAGCATGGAATCCATTTTAATCTGCAGCTAGAAAATGGAGTTTATCCTCAAATGATTTAGGATGATGTGGGGGGGGGGTGTAGATGTTATGGGGAGTTTTATTGTTTGCTGCTTCTGTTGTTTTTATCATCACTTGCTTCCTATAAATAAATCCCCCCTCCCCCCAGGGAATTCTACCCCGTAACTATATTGACTTAATTCTGAAGCGCTGGTACAATTAAAAGACCGTTCTAATTAATAGGCAATAGGATGGTTGTATGTGAAAGATTTCAGCAGTTTATGCGTGGTACACTAAACGAATCTAAACCAAGTCACAAAAGGCATCAGAGCTCCATGAGAATTGATTCAGCTGCAATGCTGAGAATATTTTTCACACCAGGTAGTCACAGTGCTCCCTGCATTTGGGATTGGACTGAGAAAAAGAAAACAACAACAAAAACAAACAGCTAAGCATAATTTGCTGTGCCGGCGGCAGTAAAATGGCTTCTCCTTTCAGCTGAGAAGTGCCAACCACCAGAGCAGAGGCACGCTTACTGCAGGGATGGTACTCCTGGCCCACCACAGAGGGCCCTGGGAGGGTCGCTGTGTTTGTTTTTCTAACAGGGAGTGGATGAGACAGCCTGGCTCCCAACCTGGCCCTGGCCACGTACAAGAGATGGAAGCCGGGTGGGTAACTTCCTCTCTCTGCTGCAATGTCCTCATATGCAAAACAGGATGAAAGCAGTCTTTCCTCCTTGGGCTGCTGTGAAGACTGCATAAGTGAGTGCATGGAAGGCCCCCGGGATGCAGTGAATTCCGTATTATGATTATTATCTAGGGCCAGCGTTACCGACCTGTGATGGTGCTGGGAAGAAGCTGCGTGATTCAGCGTCTCCCACATTGCCTACCAATCTATTTTGTTCCGTGGGTCTAAGCATGCAGGGCCGGGGGGTGGTGAGGAGACGTTCCTGACTCTCATCTCTCAAATGAAGTCCTGCAGTGTAATGCTGTGCAACCCACGACACTTCCACATTCTCCTTGGCGAATGCCAGGGGTGTCTGAGCACTCGAAACAAAGATGCCCGCTGGTTACCCAAGAAGGCGAACCCTAGTCGGTCTTAAATACTGTGTGGTCATGATCACCTATTTATTTTAAAAAACGGCGTTCCTGATATTCATACTTCTGCAGGCAGTCTGGATGTAACCTTGCAAGAAAAAGTATTACTTAGAAATGAAAACATTGAATTCCTTACCTACCACAAGATACCTTAGAAAAGATTTGGAGGGAGTCTTGGTCAGGGGGCCCAGAAGGCCATGTTGTTAGACTTGGCTGCTCAGCTTCGGAACCTTCTGCGTAGGTTTAGAGAAGCCGCCCCTTACATAGCACAGTGGGCCATTCTCGCAACCATGCCAGGTACACGAGTCCGGGCCACACCTAGAGCTTCAATAGGAAGCATTAGCCAGCCATTCTGCAGCATCCAGGCAGTGGTGGCTGTGATTCTAGGGGCAGCTCCAGGCTTCAAGGTCTGTGGTGTGCCAGGTAAAGCTCTAGGGCCCAGTGCCAGGGGCAGTGGTCTCTCTACTAGGCACCACCCTGAAACATGACTTCAGGCTCCATTCCTGAGTGCATAAACTCTGAGCCTCACCCGGCCAGTGTCGCTCAGTGGTTAAGCAGCAACCTATGAACCAGGAGGTCAGGGTCCAATTCCCAGTCAGGCCACATGCAGTGAGCTAGGTCCCCAGGGTGGGGCGTGCAGGAGGCTGCCAATCAATGATTCTCTCTCCTCATTGATGTTTCTATCTCTCTCTCTCCTTCTCCTTCTCTCTGAAATCAATAAAATATATATTTTTAAAACCCTCTGAGCCTAGTTCTCTGGCCCTGATGGAGATTTTGTAAGCTACCCAATATCTTTTTAATAATTTTTTTCATACATCAGCCACAATACGTTTCTGCTGCTTAAGCTAAGAACTCTGTTTGACTAATAGAGTGACCCGTATGGGGTTTTTTTTTGAGCTAGACATCCTCATAAGTCCTGAAAAGTTTGAGTTCAAGTGAAATAAGCTAAGCAACATTCACTGGACTCTTTCTGATCAGACACACCTGCAAATTTCATTAATTTCTGAGTGTCAGGTATTAGAAAAGATATTGTCGAACTAGAACTTGATCCTTGATCCAGCTAGGACAACGGTGCTGGAAACTCTATCAGATAAGGAAGGTCCTGAGGGCTGTTTCTCCAGACAGCAGCTTCCAGGCTAGAATGACAGAGTCACTGCCAACCGCCTTTCCTTCAATAATCCAATGGGATCCTTTTAAGGATTGTGTCCCCTAAAGTAAATGCCTTTGGGATTTCATCATGAGGTAACAGGTTAGATTGCATTATATCTAAGATCCCTTCTCACTACAACATCTCCTCATGCTCTTGAAGACCTAAATTGCAAACACTAATGTCCACTAGCTATGACTTTTAATCATCAGTACCATTATCCAATATAAAGAAGAGAGAATATTTGACATCACCGGTAAAATCATGTGCATTCACTAATTTTTCTTTCTTAAGTTTTCAAAATTATGGGGGGACTGTATTCAACACCTAGTAAGAACTCAATCAATTCTGTACTAAATTGAATTGAATGATGTCCATGGCTTGATTCAGCCAAGAACATCTTTTCCACTTTCTCAGTTAATTATCCTTCCTGGTTCCCTGACTATTTCAGCTTCTTCCTGACCCTGCGTCCATGGGCATTGCTTTAATCACTCAGTCTTCTTCGTCAATCCCCTGTAGACAAGTTCATCTCAGCTTCATCCTGACTCTGAATCACCAGCTTTCTTTTCTAACTTTGTTTCCTTTCCTTCCAAAGCATCTCTAGGCCAACAACCCAGTAGTCTCCTACAATTGTCCAAATATCTTTCTCAGGGTAAAGGCTCAGGAAAATATTTTTTTGAATAAATGAATAATTCACTATCTCATAATGACTTTGTTTTACACCCATTAGCAAAAATATGTTTATAATTTTTCTGACATTTTCCTATGTTAATGAGCACATATTTTAAACTCTTTATTGAAAAGGAAAGAAAATTATTAGATTTCAGGGCTTTCAAACATCACTTACATTTGTTCTTACTTTTATTCTGGGTCAAAGACCATGCTTAGAAATAAGACTTAAAAGCAGCCTGTGATAAGCATTCTCTAAACTTTGAAAATGCTAGCTCATTTTAAATGTTGTTGCTCATATCTTATCATATTCCTAAAATTATGGGATATAATAGTGATAATTAGTATTGCTGTAGACAAAGCACATAAATAAATGCCTCTTTTCATGACACTAAATAAATGCAGAGGACTCTGCCATTTATTTAGCGAACCAGGGCCACTTTGACCTTACATAAAAGGCACTGGTATTAAGTGATTAACTATGGGAATCTCCCAATTTGCACTTGAACGCTGGAAGTACTAGTTCAGTGATGTATTAAGTCTTTCATTTTAAACTTTCCATCACAGCTTCTGCTACTTCCACTTTCCTCACAACTGCCCCGTTGTTTGTTAAGATGCAAAGAGTTGGATTCATCAAAGGGATGACAGCAGGTGTCTTTCAAAAATTTCAGCCACTAAAAAAGCATTCCTATTGATTTTTATCTTTAATATTAAATATTAATGAACAGTTCCAGTGATAATTAGCAATTTCCCTTAATTACAGAAAATTGGCACTTCACAAATAACAAACTCTGATATTATCTAGTATTGTGCCAGTTTTCCTTTTAATTTGGAAATTCAGCAATTATCACCAGAATTATGTAGGTTAAAGTGTGTCAGATTCCAGATAAACAACTTAAAATACCCAGCAATATGAGGTTCAATGTCAAGAAAAGCTTAATATCAGCATTTAAAGAAAAAAAATGTTAGTGACTCTCCTTTGCTATTGCATTGTGGGAGTCAAGAAAAGCTTAATATCAGCATTTAAAGAAAAAAATGTTAGTGACCCTCCTTTGCTATTGCATTGTGGGAAGGTGTTCAAGTTTGTTTTATTTCAGTCTGGCCCCTGCAGATGACATCGGGTGCAGAATCTGGACAGAAAATATAAATTTTAATATCACTCTACTTAACACCTGATAATAGCACTTTTATACATGCTATTTTCCAATTTGAGAATTTGCATTTTTGTTGTTGTTTACTTCTAAAAGCTCATCAACATTTAGGAAGACAGAATTTCTCCAGGGCAAAAGAACCAACTGAAATATACATGTGCTTATCAATTCCTACTGAATGCAAACCAGCCTTTATATGGACTCTGTTCCTGAGGTTCACATCGATGTTAAGAAGTCAGGAGTTCGCCATAACCGGTTTGGCTCAGTGGACAGAGCGTCGGCCTGCAGACTGAAGGGTCCCAGGTTCAATTCCGGTCAAGGGCATGTACCTTGGTTGTGGGCACATCCCCAGTGGGAGGTGTGCAGGAGGCAGCTGATCAGTGTTTCTCTCTCATCGATGTTTCTGGCTCTCTATCCCTCTCCCTTCCTCTCTGTAAAAATCAATATAATATTTTTTTTAAAAAAAGAAGTCAGGAGTTGGGAAAATGCCTTTTATGTCAGTTCACTTTGGCATGGCCTGTTCAATGCTGACCAATCAGAAGCCCGTAATTAACTCTGGTTAATACCAGGAATCATAAAATCACCTATTATTTTGTCATCTTAATGTGTGTCAGAATTACTCTCAACACAGTAGCACATAGTTTTATCTGGACCAGATCCTCATAAGTTCAACAGCTGGAAGCAGATGCTTGACTAGGCCTCCCAGCTTTCAGAAGTCTTTCCTGATCTCAGCAGTTCTGAGACCAAAATTCAGGCTGCATTTGCATCTCACCAAAATAACTGGTTTCCTGAAATGTATAAAATTCAGTCAACTGAATCAACCCACAGGAAGCCGAGTCAGTTTGACATGTTGTTGTTGTTTTCATTAAAGTAATATGTGGTATATGTATTATTCAACCCTTCCTCAAAAAGGAAAAATTAGGTCAGGTGATAAGAGCGATCAGATTTCTATTACTATGATAAATAAAACTATAGTTTCCAATAATGCCATTAAGAACAGATTAAAAATAAAACTATGACTATATTGAAAAATATTGCAATTGATTTTCCACTTTCAAGGAGGAAAGACAACAGAGGACATGGACTTAAAGGCCAACAAAAGAGCTTAAAATCAAAGCAAAATGAAATCTTCCAATCTTTGAGGACTAGGAAACAATGGAATGTATTAGAGATGGGAGATAGTAGAACATGTTTTTTTTTCTCCTAGATATTATTTCCAATCCACTAGAATTCAGAAGTGAGGGAGATTACTGTCTGTATCATTTCCCTATGAACAAAAGAAAATCACAATGGTTCTCCATTTTCCATCAGACCAAGTCCAAATCAAAGCCTTAACACCACCTAACCCATTCAAATGTGCCTCCCACAGCTCTCATCACCCCCTCCACTCCTATTTCCCCTCCACAGACTCCATCGCTATTACTATTCATTGCACCCTTAACCAAGATGACCCTCTCCTCTTTTCTCTACTAAATCAAATCCTGCCACATTTTCAATCTACCTGCTACAGTTATATAAAATATATAAACCAATGCTTTATTCAGTTGAACAGTCCAAATAAATGTATTTCCTCCACTTATATGATCCTATCAGTATTTATAGTTCCATATCAAATCTCACCTTTCCTGAAACTCACCTTTCTAACAACTGCAGGTAATAATGGCCTCTTCTCTCTGACAATCTCTTAAGACCTGCATTGCACCATATAAATTTCATGTTAGAATTTTATTATTTCACTAACTGGTACCATTTTCTAATTATCTTAGCACATGAGACATGTGTTCCTAATGAGATTACAAGGTCACTGACGGTAAGAACAAATCTCACCTCTCTTTTGTGTTACCCACAGAGCCTAGCAAGCACTTGGCAGAAGTGGGTAATGGTTTGGAGCAGGGCCCCGAGGTTGGACCAGAGGCAATTCTAGTTCTTTATCCATGACTAGCTGAGTTAAGTTGTACAAGTTGCTAGATTCATACTAAGTAAGTGTCATCTGTAAAAGGAATAATAATTTTGACCTCATTTATTTGTTAAGAGAAATTAGTAAAATAATCTCTAGGAATTCCTAAAATAATAGAATATGGTGTACAATAGGAAGCTATTATTGTTATATTATTAAAGTCTATGTCTTGCATTATAACTTACATTTGTACTGTACATATTTGTAGTCTTATCTGAAAGCAAATAACTCAACCTGAAGCCTATTTTATTTTTTAAAATAAAATACTAGAAACTCTATTTTACTGTATTTAAAACAACAATAACAACAACAGCCCAGCCGATGTTGCTCAGTGGTTGACCATCAGCCTATGAACCAGAAGGTCACGGTTCGATTCCCCATCAGGGCAAATGCCCTGGTTGTGGGCTCGATCCCCAGTGCGGGGTGTGCAGGAGGCAGTTGATCAATGATTCTCTCTCATTATTGATGTTTCTGTCTTTCTCGCCCTCTCCTTCCTCTCTGAAATCAATAAAAATAAAACTAAAACTTTAAAAAACAAACAACAACAACAAAAATACTTGATTGGTCTTTTGCTGTGAGCCACCTTCTACCTCCATTCAACCTATTTTCCCTTCATGTAGGATATCTAATAACCCTGGTTTTCCTGGAGTAGTGGGAAATGCCGACATTATTAACCATCTTGATCTAACTACACTCAACAAGCAGAAAATTCACATTTTCTCAAAGAAACCTGACACATTTACAAAAATTGAAAAATTTAAAGAATTGTTAGCATTCTAATCATATATTCTGATCACAATTCTATTAAGTCAATAAAAAAGATAAAAATTTTAAAACATCATACATTTAGAGATTTTTAAAAATCACTATTAAATAACTCATGGGTCTCAGAAGAAATAATGATGGAAATATATAAAATTAATTAAACTGAAATGAGATTTTACAGCTGAAAGATAACTTATATAATAAGAACAGTATCTACAGAAAAATCTAGAGTTTTAAAGTTCTCATATTACAAAAGAGAAAAGTATAAAAACCAATAAGCATACAATTTTAAAAGTTTTAAAGTATAACAATAAAAGATAAATTAAAAAGAAAAATGTAAAGTTAAATGCATCAATCAATTAATAGAAGAAAACAAAGATTCAATAGAAAAGATCAACCACAACATGTTTTAAAAAAGAGTAATAAAAAGGTAGAAAAAACTTTTAGCTCGGTGTTTCAAGGGAAAATAAGAAAACAAATAAACTAAATTAAGGTTGAAGTAGTTTAGATGCAACAGAAATTGCAAAGATACTAATGCATGAGAAAATTATGAGCTTTTGTTTGCCAGTAAATTTGAAATTTTTGATGAAATGTTTGAACAGAGTCCTAGACATATAATGTACAACTGATTTAGGAAGAATCAGAAAACTGGAAAAGAAGTTGAAATAGATGTTTAAAACTCTTCATGCAAAAAAGTACAGACAACTTTATAGATTAATTCCACCAAAGTTTAAAGGTGAACATCTTTTATATTATGTTTGCTCTCCCTGAAAATAAAAAACTGGGGGAATGCTTCCCAACCCACTAATGAGTTTAGTTGACCTTAATATCAGTATGAGAAATGCAAATTACCTGTCAACCTCACTTACTGTATAGATAGTTTATGTGAGTTAAGTCTTTATCTTGCATATTCTGGTATCCTTGGATAGCATAGTATTGAAAAATCAAGAAATCAAATTTTTTTAATCAAGAGTATAGCAATATTATTTAAGATTAGGGACCTACAATCAATAACTCGGACAGTAGACACATAAAAAAGATTACCTCTGAGGAGTAACAGTAAACCTGGTGGGTGGAAGAAATTCTTCATAAGCCTTTTGAACTATTTTGACCTGTAACCAAATGATAAATGAAAATGTGTAGTTTACCCAAAACAAAAGAAGAGAAATGTGTGGTTAAAAAGTAAAGATAACAGTTGGGATATAACATATTTTCAAGGAGAGGAACAGGTCAAAAAGTATCTGAAAGTTTTGGTCTTATTTTCTCCCTGCATTACCAGGCTGCCTTCTGCACTGTTGGCTGGGACAGGGGTGAGCATGGGACCAGCCAGTATAATCACAAGATCATGTTGGTCAGTGTTCAGATCTGTCTTCTTTTTTTTTTTTTTTTTTTTTTTTTTTTTTTTTTTCAGAAAAGCTAGCAAGGCTTTGTCATAAGTTATCTCCTTTCCCTGTTTTGTCTTATGGTTCTTTAGAACAGGTTAGCCTGGGCTTCCAACCCCCTCACTGCTTCTCACTGGAAAATGTAAGGGGGCAAAGATGATCAAATTGAATTTTGTAGGTCTGTAATTAAGCACTGCAATTTTTAATCTTATTTTTTAAATTCTTTATTGTTTAAAGTATCCTCCCCTCACCCCATTGACCTCTCCCTGGCGGTTCCCATCCCCCAGCACATGCCCTCACCCCCTACTCTCTGTGTCCATGGGTTATGCTTATATGCAAGCATACAAGTCCTAACCTCCCTTTACTGCCCTACTCCCCTGCCTTTCCTCTGAGGTTTGACGGTCTGTTCAATGCTGCTATGTCTCTGGATCTATTTTTATTCATCAGTTTATGTTGTTCATTATATTCCACAAATGAGTGAGATCATGTGATATTTATCTTTCTCTGACTGGCTTATTTTGCTTAGCATAATGTTCTCCAGGTCCATCCATGCTGTTGCAAATGGTAGGAGTCCCTGCTTTTTTATAGCAGCATAGTATTCCATTGTGTAGATGTACCACAGTTTTATAGATGTATGACAGTTTTTTAATCCACTCATCTGCTGATGGGCACTTAGGCTGTTTCCAAATCTTAGCTATTGTAAATTAAAGCACTGCCATTTTTAAAAAAATGATGTTCTCTAATTGCTAGAGCCCAATTCTGCTATTCCAGAATTTTCATTAGTGTACAATAAATATTCCATTTTGTTTGCATATCCTTAAAGCACTAGTATTTTGGAATTATTTTAGTATATAAGTTTCTGGAAAGCACATTCAATAATTTCTGAGGAGTATTTAAGTGGATACCAAGATTGAGGAGCCCCCAAATAATTATCATCTATTAAGGATTAAAGTCACCATCATCATATTAGGACATTCGAGAAAACAAAGAACAGAAATTCAGAATTTTTAATACCTTTTTTCAGTTGCTCTTATTGTATGCAGAAAGAAATCTTATCATTCAAAAATTAATAGACCATTCTAAATATCCTCTCTTATCTATTTATCCTTTTAGTAATAAAGTTATCTTAATTTCCTTTAGTTTGCTTGAAAAAAAAATTTAAAATACCCAAGTAAGGCTCAACCAAGGCAGGAAAAAAAAGAAGAAAGAAAGAAAAACAGCAAATTTTGGAGCCAACATCCTTTAAGTGAGATGAATGACAGCAGAAGATCAAGAGTGATATTCTCCTTTCTTGTAAAATTTTGGCTATTTCAGAAGGTTTACAGGTGAGATGTTGAATTATTTATTATATTTTATGGCTGTTGTATAGCATTCTAGAGTTTCATGTGTGAAGAAAGCTCATGCACATAAAATCTGGAGACAATGGTGGAAATATTGAAGCCCTTCCTCTGAGTTTGTTTAGACTATTGGCCAGAGAAGAGATTACACAATATCTAGAGTTTACTGCAGCCTTATGATTCAATTAATAAAGACATAAAGACAAAAATCCATATGCCTATAATTACTGAAGTATTAGCTAACAGGTGAATAAGACATCAGGCTACTTGCCTGAATTTTTCTCATTTCTTCCAGATTTCTGGACTCGTGCAGATGTTGAAATAACCCCTTTGAATCAAACTTATTCTACTCTCTAGTAAGTGATGAGTTGGCATCTGCTTAACAAGTTTACTTGAAAGAACTCTGATAGGAGATTTGATATCTTGAGCATCTCCTACCTCTCTCAGACTATACACACTTAGCAATAGATAGTAATGCAGGGTCTTCACAGAATCAAGCATCTATACTATTTCTCATACCCACCTAATAAGTTAATTTTGTAAAAAAGCTGATCTCGGGAGTCCATAATCTAAGAGATATTGTGGTGTAGGAAAATAATAAGAACTTTGAGAAATAAAAAAGGAGGGAGAAAGAAAGAAAGAAAGAAAGCACACTCCCCAGAGACATTAGCATCATACTTGGCTTCCTTCAGTGTCATAGTTTATAAAGTGGGATATCTCTGTTTACACAGAGCTATTTCAATAAAGTTGTTGAAATTCATATTGTGCACCTCACTAGTCATGATCTTATGGAATTTTTATATTTATGTATTCCTCTACAAAGGAACTTTATTTGTGGATGGAGTGAGTGTAAAGTCCCAAGCGGGTCTTCTTGTGCCCAAGTCTATTATGCTACTATTACAATTCCATGTCTTTGAGTCCAGAAAACTTTTTGTATTCAGAAGTTCCCTATTATACGTGTATACACAGCTCCTTAAGCTTGTGTTTCTAAAATTGCAGGAGATGTACCACCTGGCACAGGCAGAATTGTGTCAAGGGAATGAGAATATATAATAAATATGACATCTCCTCCTGGAAAATAAATTTTAGTTTACTTGAAAATGTTGAGGCAGAAAGTTAAGTAATTTAAATGAAAATTTAAACGTGGTTTACATTTTAAAGATGTAGAATTTTTGTTAGTGAGTCAGTGCGAATTTTTATTTGTTTGTCCCAAGTGGCAGAAGTGCCAGGTGGCTTAAACACAAAAGGAGCGTGTTCACTTGTACCGGTATAAATGAGAAGTCCACTGAAAGATCTAGACTTGGGTGTTGCTTGTCCAGAGGCTCAAAATGTATCTTCCAGACATTTTTTTTTCTTCTTCCCATTTCATCATCTTCTCCTCCAGATTGACTTCATTCTTATAACCAACCAACAGATATCCTCTCTGTTTTAATCTCAGGGAAGAAAGCAAGAGTCTCTTTCCCAGAAGCCCCAGGAAAAGAACACGTCTTCACTGGTTTCAGAATGTTCCTCATACCCACCCTGGAACTTGTAGAGAAATCTATACATTGGAAGTAGAAGCATCCCCTCCCAACTAGGTAAATAAGGTATGTTATTTCCAGAATAAAAATAATGCCAGGTGGCATGCTTCACACACACACACACACACACACACACACACACACACACTGCTCACACACCTCACCCCATGCACACACACCCCTTTCCAGGTTTCGTTTCATGTATCAGGGGTACACCAGTGGAAAAACTCTAAGAAACACTCCACTAGAACTTTGCTCGGGATTAAAAGCCTGCTAGACCTTAGGGATGCTCACTGGCAATAAGGACAAAAGCACCTCCTGGATGAGAGGCTTCGGGATGGGCGGATGCATTCATAGCAGGCACACCAGGGATTCGTATCCATATTCCCCTGGTTCCGGATTACTTTTAGTACCTGCCTCGCCCAATGAGTTGCTGATTGGAGGTAAACCTAGCTGACGTGGCGCAGGCAGTGCTAGAGAAGTGTGTGCAGGATAAGACACTCTTTTGAACCCATCTTCAAGGTCGGCCAAGAGAGTCGCAAACAGTATAATGAACCATAATAATGACACTGCAGAGACCCATAAAAGGCAGGATGATCGGTCCTGAGCTTAGAAAGCATCTGATCCTCTGGGAAAATCACACAACTGGGGAATTTCTTGCCAATGGGGTGAACTTTGTTTCTCTTAAAACTTCAATAGCAGTGGGTTTTATTCCACATGCTACATCACTGCACCATTTTTTCCCATACTCTTTTTCTCCAAAAAGCAGAAATCAGAAATCGTGCTCTGCCTCGGAGATGATATTGAGAATATATTTATGCAATTCATTTATTAATATCCACTTGTTAAACATAGGCCAGGGAGTCGATATTGCTAGTTGTTCCCCCATTATTCATTCTCCTCATCTCTAAGGAGAGAATCTGGATTTTGTTTAGGATGGTATTGTGCCTTGAAAACTAAACCCTCAATATCCAACCTAGATCATATATGTGGCCTTAGTCACACTTCTGGTCAATGAGAGATGTGCACAAAGCTTCTGTGGATTATTAAAAAATGTTTCGTTTTTTTCTTTACTTTTGATAGTACCATCCCTTCATTTTCCCACTTCTGTGACTGCCTGGCACGCAGATATGAAGGTGGAGCTGAAGCAGCCACTCTGTGATCATGTGATAACAGCATGAAGGTAAATCCACACACTAAGGTGGTACAGGGGAGGAAACAGCCAGGAACAATAAGAGAATGTGCTCTTTCATGCTGGGTCCAGGCTTGACTGCAGTAAGGCACTTTAATAGTTGAAAATTCTTGAGAGGAAGTTAAGAGAAGGAAATTATCTTCACCACAAATAATGAAAATGCTCTCTCTTAAGGCCCAGGGAGACATAGAATAGCAAACTTACAATTCATCAAGTCCCCTCAAAATGTCATGAAATGTGGGTCTAAATAAGTTTATAGTATGAACACAAGTCATCTCAATAAAAAATATACAGAATATTAATTAGTGGCCATTAACCTGGTAACTCTTTGAGCTCTCAAACCAGCTTCCTAAATGTATTGCTCTTTCTGGACAATGTAACACTTCAAGTTAGAATCCTCATAAATGAGGATGGTAATGATGACTTGAAAATGTTGTTCTAAATATTAAATGGAATAATACAGTGCATGGCATATAGAAAATGCTAAATAAATGATTTTTGTTTTTCTATTAATATATATTTCCCATCATCCTGACCTCTCCTTTATTCCCATCCTGCCTTAAAGGCCCCCAAATTCCTAATCCCATCGCAAACCAATGTCAGAAAGACCCATCACTGGATAGTGGCTTCTACACTGCCCTTAACATTGTGGATGTGGGATGCAGATCAGCTGCAGTTATACTTTAACAGACGTAGAGATTCAGAGTGCAGATTTAATAGCAAGTCAAGGAATGTCTACCAGAGCAGCTTGTTAATTACATGTACCAAACACTATAATAACATAGCATCTATCCATCCAGGAAATGTTCCTTTACTTGCTATTTGAAAGCAACGATTTCCATAGTTGACTTGTGTACAATTATTCCTTCGTGACTGAATGTCTGCTTAAAGCAGTTCAAGAGCTCAGAAAATCCCTTCTGATGTGACAATGCGGCAGGCATAGTACTTAGGATATTATAAAATTGCCATTAGAATTAAGATTAGCAAACATTTAAGAAGTGTCCTATGCAGTGTCAGGCACTACTGGGTGCAATGCAAGTAAAGACAAATAAGAGAGAGTAGAGTATGCTTTCAAGGAGCTCAGAGAGATGACAAACAAGCAGTTGACTTCAGTACCATATGAAATCAAGTGTTGTGACAGAAAAGGGGCCTGAGATCCAGCCTCCTGGGAACAGAGGCTGGAGAGGTAACTGCTTGAATGAGGTGCTGTATGAGGAGAGTTTTGGACAGGGAGTGACAAAGCCAAGCAAAAACAGTTTGGAGCAAAGTGGAGTGTCTGAGGTAGGCATGGAGCAGAGAGTGAAAATCAAGGGAGGTCAGAGGAAGCAAGTATCAGGGTGTAGAGAATCTTGCTGTTATAGCTTATAAACGAGTTTAGAACTCAAACGAGGATGGACAGCGAGCTGCTAAGCAACTTGTTCAGAGTAATGTCATGGTTAAAGTTGTCCTTTAGAGAGATGACTGGTAATCTAGCTAACCCTTATAAACGAGTTTAGAACTCAAACGAGGATGGACAGTGAGCTGCTAAGCAACTTGTTCAGAGTAATGTCATGGTCAAAGTTGCCCTTTGAGAGATGACTGGTAATCCAGCTAACTAGATGCAGTGTTTCAGTTTGGAGGATATTACATTGGCCCAAGCAAAGAATAATAAAGGCAAAATCTCAGATAAGAGCTATGGTTTGGAGGAGAGAGTGAGGATTGAAAACCTATAAGAAGTAAAGACCTTGATACTTGGTCATTGATTTTATATGGAAGATAAGGTAGAGAATGAGCTCCAGTTTCTTCACTGGAGTAAAATAGACACCAACAAACCGGATAGGAATACAAGGTAATTCTCTAAACCAATAAGCTGCTGCATTATGCCAAGGGGCATGATAGCATATTGATTAATGGCAGGGGCGTTTGAGCCAGAGCAGCTGGGTTCAAATTCCATCTTCATTGTTCAGAACCTAGATTACCTTGGGTGAGGACCTTGATCCTTCCATGCCAACTTCCTGATCTATAGAAAGAAGATGATAACAGTAGTACCTGTCTCAAGGTGACCAGATTATTAAAATAGTGTGGGGTCATTTAGCAATAACTATTAAATTTTAAGTGCAAATATCAATCAATTATTTCTACAACATGCCTGCCAAGAAACAGAAGGTCAGAAGAAACAAGAAAGTGATAACTAAATGCAGTTGTTATCCTCTATTGGATTCTGGGACAATAACAAAATACATTAGTATTAGTAATTATGTACCAATATTGGTTTTTTATTTTTGAAAACTAAACATGGTTTATTTATACTAGTATGGTAATCTATGATGTTATTTTAGAGGTATCTGTGAAAGAGGTGAAATCTAAAATAATTTCAAAATATAAAATTTTTTAAGAATTTCAATTAACCAGCAAATCCATTTCTAAGAAATGTAATCTATAGAAATATTGCAACAAGTATAAAAATATGTATATAAGAATATTCATTACACATCAATTGTAATTGGAAAAAACAAATGTTGTAGAAAAGGAGGTTAAATAATTAGATGAGGCTATACCTATAAAATGGAATGTTATGTATCCATTAGAAAGCATGTGTTTTAGACTTATAACTACTGGCAAAAAGTTGTCTATGGTATATTGTTAAAAGGAAACTGCAAATTGCTTTATACAGATAGAGATAGATAGATAGATAGATAGAAATAGATATTTATGGCTGTAATCTATATAATATATATATATATGGCAAATATATTTTTGGTGTGCTTAAAAATTTTAGTAATTAGTTTATGTGTTCCATGAGATAATAAGGTTGAAAGTCTCTGTATTATTCTATTGTCTTGGAGATTGAGTGATCCTTCCACTCTAATGTCTGTAGAAATGTGTGTATTTAGCCTCACGATATCTCTGTTAAGGGGTAATAAATACTATCTTTTAGCTGATGGAGGAGGAGGTATGGGGTAAAATGAGATATGTTAACTCATTTACTCAAGGAGGTCTATGAAAGCAACTTGGGACTCTTCGGTCCAATTCATAATGAACATGGCTGGTTTGTTGGAAATACATTAGGTTACTTGGAACATTCATCTTTCAGAAAATGGTTTTGACCAAATTACTGAACACCATTAACCTAAGAGACTACATATACTCTCAGAGGTGAATGAACATTTCAAAGGCACCATGATCCAAACTTTCTTTAAACTCTTTTATGCACTTTAATGAGTTGCTCCTAGTCAACCTTGGACACACTCATTACTAAGGATAATTCAAACACATTCTTTCTATTTCTAACAATTATATATTTTTCTAAAATCTATTCAGTTATTGTAGGCAGTGTAAGTTTATCAATTACCTCTCCAAGCTGTCCATTATCTATTTTGAGAGTATAATTTGTTTCCCGCATAGAATATGTGTTAACAGCATGATGCGTCTTACATTTGTAATTAATTTTGAACTGACAAAGAAGGTAGGAAAAATTCTCCCATAAACAAAAGTAATGAATGCAAGTATTGAAACAAAAGGCCCTAGTAATTTCCAGCAACTTAGAAAAAGAAAAAAACTCAATTTGCTCTCTCTTTTAAACTAAAAACACGAAGATATCTTTTGTTCCTTCTTCATGACACTCTAGAGATTTTGAAAGTCTATTGCTAAAAAGAATAATAAATGGCAGGTAGGCACATTACACTGAATCTGTGAATGAAAAATTGTTTTATTTATCAGTAAAATTAATAATACCAGTTTTACTATACATAACAAATTGGCTAGTTCACACGAAGTTTTATCAGAAAACCATTTTTATAGACACAAATCCCAGCCCATGATGAAACTAAATATTTTGCTACTCGTAGCACTTTTGAAATGATAGAGAGCTTGAAATTAAATTACACTAAATGCCTTTATATTATTCGGCATTAAACCTTATTTTCCTTACTGTCATTCTACCAGCGTGATATCATCGGCGTTGAAGAGGGATGCTAATGCTATTTATATTACACTGCACTGTCCTATAATTGACCTTGTTTGTGCAATGGAATGGCTGCTTTTCTCAAGCTGCCAGCCCTTTATTGCAGCATTTTGACCATGCACTAGTGGCTCTTTGTGCTGCTGCTGAGTTCAAGAATCAATACTGCATTCCCCACAGCCAATAAAGGCAGCTGACAGCATGAATTAACTGAGTGTGGCCAGTTGCATGGAGGGCCATTGTCTTTAAGGAAAAGCTGGACGTGATTACCAACCTCCATCTCTGAGTGAAGGTTTAAATGCAAAGTGCGAGGTTGCTGTAATTTAATTTTGGCCTGCTGCTCTGACACACTCCCCTTTGCCACTGCCTCATGGAATCCAAGCTATTAATGGCTGCAAACCAAAACACATACGGAGACAAAGACAAATCCTTGCAGTCATACAATAGCAAAGGTTTCACCTGACCTGGCCATTCTTTTCAGATACTATTCTTATCACAGATGCTATTTCTTCAAGCCGTTCTTCCTGCCACAGGAATAAATCAAGCCGAGCATAAGAATTAAAGTTATGACCTCTATACCTAAATAACGTTTTCATCTATGGTAAAGTTGAAAGATCTGTATAAATAACTCATGGCTTTCAATAGACTGCCAATATTGTGGCGGGGGGAGGGGGTTTTTGTCTGCATTTTCTTATCTCCTACTCAAACCAAGAAAATTTCCATCCACTCTGTTCCACTGAACCTATATTTCCTGAACCAAAATCAAATTCATTCTTTTTAGTCCTTATCTTCTGACCAGTATTTCACATGGAACACTTCCTCCTCCATAAAACAGTCTCGTCTCTTGGATTCTGGTCCCCGTGATTCTGTGTCCTAGGTTGTTCCTCTCTTCTTGTCCCAGACGGACTTCTCTTCTCATTTTACTCCCATGTAAGACCTCATCCTTTTTCATACCTGTAATTATTTTTCATTTCCATGTATTGATTTCCAAATACTTATCTCCACCCCAGGCCTCTTAAAACATTTGGCTGTCCCATTGGTATTTTGAATTCCCTATACCTCAAACTGGATGATTCATCTCCAGTTGGGTTTTCCAGTTCAGTAAATGACTGCCTGTCACATATAAATGAACAAGGACCTTATTTTTGAATCCTTTCTTTTCTTCACTTTCCATGCTCAATCAGTTATCGTGTCCTCCTTATCTACTCCTTAATCTTTCAGTCCAGGCTTTGGAAATGATCTCCATCATCTCCTCTCTAGGAAGGAGTCAGGCACTTCTTCATGGCCTTCCTAACCCTCTCCCTGACGCCAGGCTTGTCCCTGCCCCCACAGTGGAAAATCTCTACAACAAATCTTATCTTTCTGTTCACTTTACTTTAAAACATTCAAAGTCTTCCATCTGAGATTTCATTTTCCTCTTTAGCTTCAAATTCTATAGTGTTTCTTCTTTTGCCCTTCCCCAATGGCATATATGTTGGTTCCACTGGAACGAACTCAAAGGTTAAATATAAAAACATGGACCGTGGAAGAGACTTGATTTGTAACCAGAACAAAGGAAAACAACTATTAGACCCTGGACTGCAATCACGATGCTCCACAACTGCAGGTATTGCCTGAGCTTCCGAAAGTATGTTAGACAAAGAGGAAATCCACCGAATAAGAAAGCGGGATTTATGTGAGCCTTTAAAAGGGGAAATGACATCTCATTTCTTGCTTTATCAGAAAACCTATATTTCTGAGAGAATTTTGGTATTGAAAACATCAGTTCTGTTTATAACAGGCAATGCTCTTGGTTGAAATTAATTCAAGCAGAGTTATTTAAGGGACAGTGTATTATATACAAACCATTTAACTTGAGCTTTAAGATGATTTTTCATGTCTGAGAAGATACCATAAACTGGAATAAAAACTTTGGTTTTAAAGGCTTTTATTATATTTTTCTAACTTATTTTTATTTTCTTTCCATTGAATTTATTGGGATGACTTTGGTTAATAAAATTATGTAGTTTTCAGGTGTACAATTCTATATTACATCATCTGTATATTGCATATTTTAAATGCAAGCATTTGTGAGACTCTTAAAGGCACAGTATCTGATCTATTCTTAATCAAAATTTTGTTGCTGTCAATTTTTTTTCTCAGGAGAGTTTTATTTTACCTCCATTGTCCCCAAACATCTTACCCATTAAAAAACAAATGGAAGTGTATAGTTCTTACATTTTCAACTCCAGAAAGGCTAAAATGAAGAAGCTAATACTACAGCTACCCGAGCTGTTTCATTCTCCTCAGAATACATAGCCATAAGCTAAGCAATAGGTGTGTTCTACTGACATCAGCAGATGATGCTCTTCCTAGGGTATCTGAAGAAAAGATGTTTGTTGCTTTGCTACCCTTCCTCCCACCAGCTCTTCTATATTTCATATGCTGCACTTTCCTGGCCAGAGAAACGTCAAGGGTTTATGGCTTGGCAGCTCAGCACCATTTGATGCTGAGCGTCCAAAAGGCAGATGAAAGGAAAGCATGCGCAGTTCTCCGTCCACTCCCTATCTGTCAGGGTTATAGCACAGAAGGAGACTCAGGCTTCTCTAAAGAGACTAGATTGCTGCTCTTTGTAATACATGATGAGATACTGCACAGGAGTGATATATTTTGTGATATATTGATACATTCGCTCTGCCATTAGGAGGAGAGGAAACTTGGTCCAAGGAAGCCCAAAGAGGAATCACCAAGTACACATTTCTAGTTCACTCTCCCTTATTCTGTCAGGAGCCTCCTGGCACTGAAGCATGGTTAGTAGTTTTCTTGACTAGAAAGTGGACATGAAGATATCTTATTCCCTTTATACTTGGGTAGGAACATTTATGTTCCTGCTCCCCACACTTCAAAGTGACTAATTAAACCCATTAAGCATCTTTACTCTTGATTTATTTTACCTAAAACAATTCTTTGGAGTTGAAAGGTGTTTTTACCAAGTTCCCTTAATCAAAGGCAACACTCTGCAGATTAGGTCTGTCTAAAAATACATTGCATAGGGTTTAGCATACTTTACATCTTCCTGAAATTACCCTACATTTTTAACAACTGTGGTTGTCCAGCCTCTTGACCCAGTAGAACAGCTATAGCAACCCAGTTCCTTGGCACCAGGCAAGTCTGGAGGGGGGCAGGTGGAGGAGACAGCATTCATCAAAGTCCTCACTATGGACACATCCACAAGAATCTCTGTATGTCAGAGCCTGAAAAATGTACAGGTGTTGTTCTCTCTCCTCGGTCATGTGCAAAACCATGTTTAACTGTTAATCTGTTTTCTAACCTCCCACCCCCAAAAGTTATGTCAACATTAATAAGAAAATTTGGCTGCTTTTTGATTTTTAATATAAGCCTCTGAGTGGATTATCCGGCCGGAGCAAAAGGCCAGGGGGCCTTCTGGATGCTCTCGATGATATACGAGAAGCTCCATGGCATCAGCTGGGAAAACCGCAGCCAACATTGAAATAATCAAAAATGACCTACATGCAATAATAGCCTGTGTGACAGTGAGGAGGGGACACCAGGAAGCAGGTGGTCCATATGACAGAGGATCAATACTCCCCGAGAGGGGATACAATAGATTCCAAATGGAAAACAAACTCCCGGAGAATACGGACAGGAAGGCAAGAGAGGGGGAGGGGGAGTAAGGCAAACCTGCAGGAAACCGCACAACAAAGAGAACGTGAGGGTGTCTTTGGGGCCCAGAGCCCACGTGATGATGAACACTGACCGCGCAAGCGTGCAGAGGAGACAGCCAACATGAATTCACCTCCACGGCAAAGAAAGGGGGCAACACAAGCACGCAGAAACATCAGCTGCCACACCAGCCAGGACCTGCGCTATTCTAATTGAACATGTTTTAAAAAGGCGTCATTTGAAAGACGTGTTGACAGCCTCAAAACCTTCATTTTGTTTAGTGAGGCCTAGTTTGTAGCAAGAAAACAAGGGGAACCCATATTTCATTTCTTTTGAACATATATTTCAATGCAAAGGGAGATGGGGAGAGGCAAACCTAATTTGCATTATTTAGTTCAAAAGAAATGTTGCTTTGATGCCACTGTGTGTATCTGCAGCGCTCCCTGGCTCGCTTGGGAGCTGGTGTGTATTAACATTCCGTTCCTCTTTTTCATTACTGCTATCACATATATTAAAACAGGCACACACACGTACACTCACAGCATTAGCTGATAAAACCATAACAGCAACCTCCAGAATGAGAACTTGCTCCAGGATTCAAGGCCAAACAGAAACAAAACTAAATTCTCTGGCAGATGTTCATAAGATTTCATTACCAAAAAAAAAAAAGCAACAACTACCCCAAAAAGCATTGGCGTTTCATGATGCTGTGTGTCTCTCATGGGCTGTGGGAAACTGCGGCAGGCAGGCCTGGAGAATATTTCAGGTCTCATTCAAACGGTGGAATGGTGCATTATCTACAGCATCATCTTGATTTTTTTTCCTTTTATTTTTTGGTAACAGAAACTCGCCATGCGTTGTTGCTCCTACACCAGGGGAGTCGTAAGGCAGCCCATTTCCCAATTGCCTTCTCTCCCAACCACTGTGGCAATCGGAAGTCAGGGACTGTGATCTTCCGAAAGAAGCAGCTTTGAAAACCTCTAGCTATTCCTGCAATGCAGCAGATGTGTGGGCTGCTGCCAAGCTCCGGCTCGCTCTCAAAAATGCTGACGCGGAGGCTGAGACGCCGCAAGGAACCAAAGCAATGTTTACACGGAGCTGTCAGGGTCCGTGAGCCGCCCTGCTGGGTGTGCCCTTCCGGTGCCCTTGAGCACACCTTTTCACTCCCGGTTGCTTCAAAGGGTCTTGCTTTCCGTGTCTCTCTGCTCACTCCTGGACGGCAAGCTCCAGGGGGCAGGACTGTGTGCTCCTCCCCCAGCAAGCCCGGGCCTGGCACACAGTAGGAACTCTACAGTGACTTGCAGGACGAACAAATGAAATGAATAACCTTAAAGAAGCCTCCTAAGAGCCAGATCACTTCCTGAATCTGGCAGGTAGCTCTCTGTCCCTAGGGAAGATGGAGAATAGCTGACTTTGCTTCTGCCTAGAAGGGAAGAAAAGCCAAATGTGCCCCCGAGGCTGACGACATGCTCCCTCTCTCCCTCTCTGTGAATTGCTTGAGCATCAGCCCGTGTTTCTCAGCACAGCCCTCCCTTAGGTGCTGCCCTGTGCTGGGCTTTGTTTTCTGACTGAAGTTCCCTTTGTCCTAAGGCTGAATTTCAGCGGTGGTCTGGGCTGCCTGCATGGCTCTAGCTCAGCCACGAAGGGGATGCTGTGTACCAGGTCAAACGCAGGGAGCTTTTCCTCTTGAGCCTGTTTATTTGAATGTTGGGTGAGTAATAAAAAGGAGGGAGGTTGCCTGCGTTGTGAGAGCTCCCCCTCAGCAGAGCTGACCTCCACGCCTGATAGAAAAGACCTGGAGAGACCGTGGCTTCTCCTGCCACAGCCTGCGTCCTGCCTGCCCAGCCCCTGCGGGCCAAGCCACCCTGCTGGCCGAAAGGTGACAATGTGTGATTCAAGGCTGTCTGTGTTGGAGCAAGCAGGGCTCTCTCTGTTCTCTGCACATCTGCTGTATCCCGAGAAGAGCCCACGTTTCATCAAGCCCTTCCCTTAGGAAGATCAAAAGCCACTTTATGCACAATCATCTCTTCCTCTGGCCCCATCACTTGGGAAGCGCACGCTACAGGAAGCCTCAGATAAAGAGGCTGCAATAACTCGAGCTAAAATGTGGCTGGTGCGTTGAGGGTTACTCCGTCCTCCCACAGAAGGTGCCATATGCTCTTCTGTAAGCACAAGTGACTGAATCCTTGAATTTATTCTTTATCTGGAAGGTAGCTAAAATGAGTTGTCAAACACTTTCAGTCCAGTACCATTTTCAAGACTCTTTTTTTTTTCTCCCAAATGGCTTTTGGGTAATTAGGACATTCTTAAATATATTTTTAAAAACCTTTAGTCTGTTTACTTAATCATTTTCAAATTTAACCGTCAGAGCCAATCAAGGTAGATAAATACTCTAGAAATGCCTTTTATATTAATAAACACTGTGTTTAATCTTCAGCACCTATAGATAAATATCTTAGTCAGGGGCAGGTGGATGATGCTTGCAGCCCTCCCCACAATGCACAAGCATGCATGCATGCACACACACACACACACACACACACACACACACGTGTGCACACATATAAATGCACACACACACTTTTATCTTCCTCAGAATTGCTATACATTCTTTTTTCATGCCACAGGCTACAGAATATATAAAAGTGAGAATTAAAGTCCTTTGTGATTTAATAATAAGTTAAATGAAAAGAATCAGAGTTTCCCCATTGCTCAAACACCAGCCTCTATTTGTTCATCCTATGTGGGTGTTAAATGACCCCACTTCCCAAGGACTTAGTTATGTAATCTCATTCTCTGTGAACCACCTGCAAGAACCTCGCCATGGGGACTCCAAGACTTGTGAGAAGTGTCAAATGTGTTTTTACAAGGGAAACTATCTTTTACTCCTTTGAGGCTATCAAAGACAGAAAGGAGTGCTTTTTTTCTGTGTCGTTTTACCGTGTGATCCTAGGGATAATTCCTTTAGCCAAATAAGGGAGTTTGCCTGACTTGATTTCTATGCGTGCTTATGTTCGCTTGAACCCATGCACCTGCTGCCATATGTAAATGGGCAACTTGGGAAATGTTTTTCTGTTCATTAATTCATCAAACTCCAACCTAATTTCTGGAAAAAAAATATTCTAAGGAAAAATTTTGGGAAATGTCTGTGTGTCTCTCCTTTTTGAATAGAGAACAAAACATTTAGCATGAACAAGGGACTTACACAATGAAATTGTGGCTTTATAACAAGTTATTCACAATTGAGTAATCAAATCCATCCCCAATGAAGTCTATTCTTTAGAAAAGTGGATGATTTTCACTGATCCTCTGAACTCCAATGATATGAAGATATTCAGCTACTTTGTCTAGCCACCTGGATCAGCTTTTGGAGTCTGCAAATTTTGTTTTTCTTCACTCCTAAACATCATTTATTTGTCTCATTTATACCTTTAAAGGGGAAGAGAAACTAACAAAAATAAAAATTACTGAAGAGAAAACATAACATATTCCCTAAATAGTAGTGGTTCGGAAAAGCAACCTTTCATATCTACTAACCTTTTTTTCTCTAAGTGAAAAACAGAAACAAACAATTTGAAGATATTTTCCCTTGCAAGCTGCAAAAGAGCTTGCATTCTCAGAATTATCAAAATGGTTTTGTGACCTCCAAAGTATCAAGCAAGTCCTAGGAAAAGCTAGAACTACTAGCCTATTAGTAATGATATCTTCAAAAGCAGACAAAATCGAGGAGAGAATCTTTCTAAAAATGTCAGTGTAAGAGGAGTGGAAAAGTCAGAATGATCTGTCAGTCTTAAAGCACGGTTTTTGAAATAATAATCTAGCTGCCCTGATCTCTAGAGTTTTTCCTTTTTATGCTAAGTGTATTATATCTATTTTCATTGAATCTTCCTTGTTTATAGTCTTAAGATAACATTTTAATATAACTACTGAATTAGACAAATGACATTTGTTTGATTAGTGTCTCTTATAAGCAAGAAAGCCGTGACCTTCGCATGTTTCTGTCAGGTGTCATTTAGGCCACATTGAAATTTGGGGAAGGATCAAGGAGAGACTAAACAAAGCATTGACTTCACCATGGGCACTTCCTACTAGCATATAATTAGCATGAAATAATGTATCTAATATATGGAACGCCACCATAAAAAAGAAAGGAGAAGGAACAGGGCCAACTCAGGGCATATTTTATTTCAAAAATAAGAGAAATTTGAAATAAGTTCCCCAAGACTTGTAAATAGCTTTCATCTAACCTATTTGGCATTGATTTATTTGCATTTATTTACCATATTTTTATTACTCTGTGACCCATATTAAACCAATTGAGATTGTTGTTGGAAAAGGGAGACCTGATAATTTAGATGGCCACAAATATTATCTCCCTAATGTAATACAGTGACCCTTAAACAATACAGGTTTGAACTACTCAGGTCCACTTTTATGCATGTTGTTTTCAATAAACACAGTCAACCCTTGATATTCCTGGGTTTTATATCCCCAGAGTCAACTAACCACATATCAAAAACAATAGTTTTGATCTGCAGTTGGGAATTTTCGGATATAGAGGACCGACTTTATGCATTGTTCTAAGCCATCTCTATATATAAAATCCTAATATGCAAATAGACCGAATGGCAGAACAACCAACTGGTCACTATGATGTGTGCTGACCACCAGGGCGCGTGCGCGGAACATGGTGGGCATCAGCCGTGGCAGGATGGTGGAGCAGGTGAAAGGGCGCCAGACCAAGGCGGGGTGCCAGTCGCTGTCATAGGGGCAAGCCTCTGGTGGTTACTGAAAATTCTTTGCTCCTGTGCACCTCAGCCCTGCCCAGCTCTCACACTTGATGTCAGCACCTGGTGCTGGCCCCAAACACTCAGCACCATCAGCTGGTGCAAGCAGTGGCTGCCGGCCCCGACTGCCCCTCAGGGCTTCTCCACCTCCCCCTGCTCCTGAGGGGCAATCGGGCAGCAGTCACAGCTTGCACCTGCTGACGGCAAGTGCCAGCCCTAATCACTCCACGCTGTCAGCACGTGGGAGCAGCAGCAGTGGGAGCAGGGCTGCCGGTAGAGAGGGGACCAGGGGCTGCAGCTGGAGGGGCCAGGCGGGGGTGGGCTGAGTAGTTCAAATCTGTATTGTTTAAGAGGATGGGCCAAAATCCGCCCCTGTGCCCACCCCAGTCTCACAGCCCACAGTTCCTTTCAAGGTGCATGAATTCAAGCACTGGGCCCCTACTTTTATATAAGGGACTTTAGCATCCATAGATTTTGGTCTCCAATGGAAGTTCTGAAACTAATAGTCTTTGAGTACTGAAGGGATGACTAAAGTTTTGGGGGAGTCAAAAGTTATAGATGGGTTTTCAACTGCATGTGGGGTTGGTACCTTGAGCCCTCATGTTGTTCAAGGATCAAGTGTATTTTTAGTACTAGCTAATTTGAAGGGTCCTTATTAAGATTGTAGTTATAATCTCTTTACCTCTTATAAATGTATTTAGCTGCAAGTAACAAAGTATTAAACTGTAAAATCTTAACAAATTGGCATCGCTTTACACACACACACACACACACACACACAAATGAAAAGGCAGCCTACTTCATCTTTTCTCTTCTAGTCACAAGGTGGCTGCACAGCTCGAGGCACCACATCTGCATTCAAACTAGGAAAAGAGGTAAAAAGTGGTGCCAACCATGTCTGTTCTTTTTTAAAAAGAAAGGGGAAATCTTTTCCAGAACAATCTTAACAGACTTCTTCGATTCCTTTGGCAGAGCTGAGTATCCTGGGAAATGCGTGGCATGATTGGCTTTGACTGACCACCGTCTATATCAGATCCAGGGTGGCAAAATACATTGCCATTCTGAACAAATAGATTGCTGTTCTGTTAGGAAGGAAGGAGAATGGATGTTGCATGAGAATTAACACTGTCTGTCCTACTTCCATAAATACAGATCAATGGCTCTTGCTTGTTGCCAACATACGCAACCTGGTACGTGGGCTTCCATCTTCAGACCCAAAGTGCTTGTCGCACTGACCGTAGTCAAGTATGTCATCTTGCTATGGAAAGAAGCACACTTCCTACTGATTTCCACAGAATTCCTAAATCTGTCATCAGAACTGATGTCACAGGACAGTAGTACTTAACTGAAGTACAAATAAAATATTTTTGTTTTGCTGCCATCATTTGAAAGGGACCTCATGTGGGCCTCTCTAGGTGTTCAGGCTCCATCTTCTCCATATTTGCTCTCTAAGGCAAAGAGGAGCAGGTTGTTTGGGTGATGTAAGGTTCCCCATGGTTATTAATTGAGTTGACAGAGCTTAATGGAAAGTCCACAGACCCTGGCATAAGACAGACCTGGGCTTGTATCCAAGGTTCTTCTCTTACTTGCTGCCTGATTGTTGGTAGGTTTCTTACTCTCCTTCTGCCTCATTTTTCTCACCTGTCCATAAGCACAACCATCCCTAACTCACGAGCACCCATTAGGATGGAATTAGTTATGTAGACGAATGCTGGACACACCCCGGTGTGCCTCTATTGTTCGCTCTTAAAAGTGTAGCCTATCATGGCATCCAACCCAGTGCTAAGGAGAAGCAGTGTCCCACTTAGGATCTCAGTGTTGGTCTTCAATCTTGTCCTTGACTATGTGAAGAAAATAGTTTATTGCCTACATTACAAAAGCTCTTCTTTTTTACTGAGATAAAGAATTGATTCAAAACCTTCCAAGTTTTAATTTACAGTCCTAGAAAGGAGAAAACAGACTTGACAGTTTATGGAGTTTGGAGGCCCATGACAACAGATATCTGAGTTGCTGGGGATGAGGGAGGGAACTGAGTTACTGTGAGGGAGAAGGGGGGCAGGTTCTGAGGTTGCAGTGTTCTTCAATGCTTGCTTAAGATTTTTTTGCAGACATCTTCAAGTCTCATTAAAGTAGTTGATCTACCTCTTTTATATCCTCCTTCTTTCGAGCTTATTGTATATTTAATCTAACTTATCAGTTTTACCATTATTTCATGGATATTTTCTGCTTTCTCAACTATAAACATAGAATAATAACATTTTTTTCAGTAAAATTATGTGGGGATTAAACGAGATAATGTAGATGAAAGTGCCTCACACAATATTTGACTCATTTTTGGTCCTTCAGCCATATATGCAGTGTGTGTGTGTGCATGTGTGTGTATGTGTGTGTATTTTCTGACCACCTACTCATCAGAACTTTACAAGGTAATTTTCATCATTGTTTGAATAATTTGGTGATTTATATAAATTTCTAAGTTTCTCCATTTTATTCATTACAGTCTTTTGGAAATCTTCCCAAGGGATATAAGGTACTAACAGATGCTCTGCCTACACTGAATAAACATCTCCAAACCATTGCACGTATATTAAAAATCTTTTTTCATTTATCTGTAAGGTGTGTCTACAATAAAGACTGCTACAGTTCAATCAATGGGGAATAGACTTGATGTGACTTTTGTCTAGAAATATCCCCTAAGAACAGCAAAAGCCATTTCTCTAAAAGAAAGTTTTGGTGAAGCAAATTGCAGGGCAGAACTGATTCTCATATTTAAAAACTAATACCCTGCATGCACCAGTAATCCCTTCCCAAACATTCATTTTCTGATGAGTAGACACAGCCTTAATGGCAAGTTAAAACTGTATTTGAGAGATTGTTTTTGAAAATTGGAGACACATTAGGTATGAATCTCATTTATGTAGAACTAGAAAGAGCAGCTATATACTACTTACACAGCATTAGAACAAAATCCTTATTATAAATAAAATAAAAAGTCAGACATAGTGTTTTAGAGCTAAATTGATTATGCTGATTTGGATACCTTTTCTTTCCTGTTCCAAAAACTATTTAAGTAATAAAGTTTTAATTGCTATCTGTGCCAATTAAAGAGTTCTTGGGAAAGTGTTGGCAAGCAAATACTAAATGACTCAAACCTGTATATAAAATGAACACATGCTAAAATAGTATGATAGATGCTGCATAAAGATAAGCACACTGGAGCCTTCCCGCAGAAGAAAGGGAAAAAAAACTAGTCCTCCTAGCATTGCCATTTTTTCTGCAACAAGGGAAAAGGCAGCGTTAGCAAACAAAAATTGCTTTTCACTTTGCCAACAAGATAAATAGAATGAAATTTCAAGGCGAATAACTGCAAGATGTACATGATTGATGCTACATTTACAAAAATTTCAAAGATATGGGTACAGTTTGTCATGAAAATGACGTTGAAATCTCTGTGTTTTGTCAGAAAAATTATGCACAAAAAAAAAAAATGCCAATTTTTCTCCTCCAGCTCTTGTCCTTGCCTGTTCTAGAAATTGTTTGCTTTTTGGAGAAGAAAAAAAGAGAGGAATATTTTTGCTTCTAAATCTTTTATTTTGCTAATCACAGGAATGTGTGGCAGACGTGTTTCGGGTGGGAGCTTTCATGAAGATAATGGGCTACATCTGCTCCTCCCAGCCTCAGAGGAGGACCAAAGGAGGAAACATAGACGAAAGTCCTTTGTAAACTTCAAAATGCCCCCAAAATGTTAATTTTCCTTATTAGCTAAATGCTAAGTTAGATACATTTAAATACTGTTTGTGGGAAAGTGAGATTCTAAAATTTGACTCAAAGAGAAATTAGATATCCTTAAAAGTGAGGATGGAAGAGGCCCTGGCCAGTGTGGATCAGTTGGTTGGAGCATCATCCCATAAAACAAAAGGTGGCAGGTTTGATTTCCGGTTAGGGTACATACCCAGGTCGTGGGTTCAATTTCCGGTTGAGACAGATGTGGGAGTCAGCTGGTCTATGTTTCTCTCTCACATCCAGGTTTCTCTCTCTCCCCCTTTCTTCCTAAAAAAAAAAATCAATAAAATTGTTTTAAAAAATGGGGATAGAAGATAAGAAAAAACAGAATGTGATATTACTAAGATTTATAGATCAGGCCTACACTTAGTCCTTATCTTTTATAACAATAACAAGTAACATTTTTTTCACAGATCAGAAGAGCAAAGACTCTTGTTTGTGTGAATCTTCTCTGAATGCCCAGCCCTTAAAACATAGGAGATGTAAAGTACGAGAAATATGCACCTATCTATTGAATGAATGAATGTTCACTAATAAACCAGATCTGCAAAGGGCTCAGGGTTTTGTTTTATTTTTTCACTTGCAATAGATTATTTAATCCATGTACTAAGCATATGAAATAGGCTTCATCCTCAATTTTTGATAAGAAAACTGAAACTTGGAAAGGTACTTGCTATGGGGCAGGTACTATTAAGTATTTCATAATGTAGATGAAAGTGCCTCACACAATATTTGACTCATTTTTGGTCCTTCAGCTATCTATGCAGTGTGTGTGTGTGCATGTGTGTGTATGTGTGTGTATATTTTCTGACCACCTACTCATCAGAACTTTACAAGGTAATTTTCATCATTGTTTGAATAATTTGGTGATTTATATAAATTTCTAAGTTTCTCCATTTTATTCATTACAGTCTTTTGGAAATCTTCCCAAGGGATATAAGGTACTAACAGATGCTCTGCCTACACTGAATAAACATCTCCAAACCATTGCACGTATATTAAAAATCTTTTTTCATTTATCTGTAAGGTGTGTCTACAATAAAGACTGCTACAGTTCAATCAATGGGGAATAGACTTGATGTGACTTTTGTCTAGAAATATCCCCTAAGAACAGCAAAAGCCATTTCTCTAAAAGAAAGTTTTGGTGAAGCAAATTGCAGGGCAGAACTGATTCTCATATTTAAAAACTAATACCCTGCATGCACCAGTAATCCCTTCCCAAACATTCATTTTCTGATGAGTAGACACAGCCTTAATGGCAAGTTAAAACTGTATTTGAGAGATTGTTTTTGAAAATTGGAGACACATTAGGTATGAATCTCATTTATGTAGAACTAGAAAGAGCAGCTATATACTACTTACACAGCATTAGAACAAAATCCTTATTATAAATAAAATAAAAAGTCAGACATAGTGTTTTAGAGCTAAATTGATTATGCTGATTTGGATACCTTTTCTTTCCTGTTCCAAAAACTATTTAAGTAATAAAGTTTTAATTGCTATCTGTGCCAATTAAAGAGTTCTTGGGAAAGTGTTGGCAAGCAAATACTAAATGACTCAAACCTGTATATAAAATGAACACATGCTAAAATAGTATGATAGATGCTGCATAAAGATAAGCACACTGGAGCCTTCCCGCAGAAGAAAGGGAAAAAAAACTAGTCCTCCTAGCATTGCCATTTTTTCTGCAACAAGGGAAAAGGCAGCGTTAGCAAACAAAAATTGCTTTTCACTTTGCCAACAAGATAAATAGAATGAAATTTCAAGGCGAATAACTGCAAGATGTACATGATTGATGCTACATTTACAAAAATTTCAAAGATATGGGTACAGTTTGTCATGAAAATGACGTTGAAATCTCTGTGTTTTGTCAGAAAAATTATGCACAAAAAAAAAAAATGCCAATTTTTCTCCTCCAGCTCTTGTCCTTGCCTGTTCTAGAAATTGTTTGCTTTTTGGAGAAGAAAAAAAGAGAGGAATATTTTTGCTTCTAAATCTTTTATTTTGCTAATCACAGGAATGTGTGGCAGACGTGTTTCGGGTGGGAGCTTTCATGAAGATAATGGGCTACATCTGCTCCTCCCAGCCTCAGAGGAGGACCAAAGGAGGAAACATAGACGAAAGTCCTTTGTAAACTTCAAAATGCCCCCAAAATGTTAATTTTCCTTATTAGCTAAATGCTAAGTTAGATACATTTAAATACTGTTTGTGGGAAAGTGAGATTCTAAAATTTGACTCAAAGAGAAATTAGATATCCTTAAAAGTGAGGATGGAAGAGGCCCTGGCCAGTGTGGATCAGTTGGTTGGAGCATCATCCCATAAAACAAAAGGTGGCAGGTTTGATTTCCGGTTAGGGTACATACCCAGGTCGTGGGTTCAATTTCCGGTTGAGACAGATGTGGGAGTCAGCTGGTCTATGTTTCTCTCTCACATCCAGGTTTCTCTCTCTCCCCCTTTCTTCCTAAAAAAAAAAATCAATAAAATTGTTTTAAAAAATGGGGATAGAAGATAAGAAAAAACAGAATGTGATATTACTAAGATTTATAGATCAGGCCTACACTTAGTCCTTATCTTTTATAACAATAACAAGTAACATTTTTTTCACAGATCAGAAGAGCAAAGACTCTTGTTTGTGTGAATCTTCTCTGAATGCCCAGCCCTTAAAACATAGGAGATGTAAAGTACGAGAAATATGCACCTATCTATTGAATGAATGAATGTTCACTAATAAACCAGATCTGCAAAGGGATCAGGGTTTTGTTTTATTTTTTCACTTGCAATAGATTATTTAATCCATGTACTAAGCATATGAAATAGGCTTCATCCTCAATTTTTGATAAGAAAACTGAAACTTGGAAAGGTACTTGCTATGGGGCAGGTACTATTATAAGTATTTCACCTAATTCTATTATTGATCTTCACTGAAATCCTGTTGGGTGAGCTCCATTGTCCCCATTTAAAGATAAGAAAACTGACACAGGAAGAAGTAAAAGTACTTGCTCAACTAAGGGGTCCTACTCAGCAGGATTCTAATCCTGGCGGTCTGACCCCAGAGACCTTGTTCCTACTGTTAAGATTATCTTGCCTTCCCCGCTGAGAAAACACAGTAAGAATGTGTTAAAGACAAGATTTTGTATCCAACTCTGTTTGAGGCCAAAGCCTCACCTCTTTCCAATCCTTCTTTCAAAAAGTTGCCAAAACAGAGGTTGAAGCATAAAAGAATTGGGAAGTCTTGGTAAGAACAAAATGAAGCTGATCAACTCTGTTTGGGGGTCAGTTCTGCCAAAGGTGTAAGGAACTAAAGCAGAAGACTTCTCTCACCTGAAGGAAGCTTAGCAGACCCGGGAGGCAGTCTGAATTTCATCACATCGAACTCTCCAATGCAACTGAACCAGGATTCAGCTCGTTGAATGAGAGACGCAAGTAAAAGAGTGAAAAAAAAATGCTATTCAACTCAAGATTTATGTCAACGTAAGCTAGATGTACGAAGTTAGAAAACACCTGTGCTAGAACTAGAAAGAGCAGCTATATACCACTTACACAGCATTAGAACAAAATCCTTATTATAAATAAAATAAAAAGTCAGACATAGTGTTTTAGAGCTAAATTGATTATGCTGATTTGGATACCTTTTCTTTCCTGTTCCAAAAACTATTTAAGTAATAAAGTTTTAATTGCTATCTGTGCCAATTAAAGAGTTCTTGGGAAAGTGTTGGCAAGCAAATACTAAATGACTCAAACCTGTATATAAAATGAACACATGCTAAAATAGTATGATAGATGCTGCATAAAGATAAGCACACAGGAGCCTTCCCGCAGAAGAAAGGGAAGAAAAAAAAACTAGTCCTCCTAGCATTGCCATTTTTTCTGCAACAAGGGAAAAGGCAGCGTTAGCAAACAAAAATTGCTTTTCACTTTGCCAACAAGATAAATAGAATGAAATTTCAAGGCAAATAACTGCAAGATGTACATGATTGATGCTACATTTACAAAAATTTCAAAGATATGGGTACAGTTTGTCATGAAAATGACGTTGAAATCTCTCTCTTTCCAATCCTTCTTTCAAAAAGTTGCCAAAACAGAGGTTGAAGCATAAAATAATTGGGAAGTCTTGGTAAGAAATAAAATGAAGCTGATAAACTCTGTTTTGGGGTCAGTTCTGCCAAAGGTGTAAGGAACTAAAGCGAAAAAAAAAAATGCCAATTTTTCTCCTCCAGCTCTTGTCCTTGCCTGTTCTAGAAATTGTTTGCTTTTTGGAGAAGAAAAAAAGAGAGGAATATTTTTGCTTCTAAATCTTTTATTTTGCTAATCACAGGAATGTGTGGCAGACGTGTTTCGGGTGGGAGCTTTCATGAAGATAATGGGCTACATCTGCTCCTCCCAGCCTCAGAGGAGGACCAAAGGAGGAAACATAGACGAAAGTCCTTTGTAAACTTCAAAATGCCCCCAAAATGTTAATTTTCCTTATTAGCTAAATGCTAAGTTAGATACATTTAAATACTGTTTGTGGGAAAGTGAGATTCTAAAATTTGACTCAAAGAGAAATTAGATATCCTTAAAAGTGAGGATGGAAGAGGCCCTGGCCAGTGTGGATCAGTTGGTTGGAGCATCATCATAAAACAAACAAAAGGTGGCAGGTTTGATTTCCGGTTAGGGTACATACCCAGGTCGTGGGTTCAATTTCCGGTTGAGACAGATGTGGGAGTCAGCTGGTCTATGTTTCTCTCTCACATCCAGGTTTCTCTCTCTCCCCCTTTCTTCCTAAAAAAAAAAATCAATAAAATTGTTTTAAAAAATGGGGATAGAAGATAAGAAAAAACAGAATGTGATATTACTAAGATTTATAGATCAGGCCTACACTTAGTCCTTATCTTTTATAACAATAACAAGTAACATTTTTTTCACAGATCAGAAGAGCAAAGACTCTTGTTTGTGTGAATCTTCTCTGAATGCCCAGCCCTTAAAACATAGGAGATGTAAAGTACGAGAAATATGCACCTATCTATTGAATGAATGAATGTTCACTAATAAACCAGATCTGCAAAGGGATCAGGGTTTTGTTTTATTTTTTCACTTGCAATAGATTATTTAATCCATGTACTAAGCATATGAAATAGGCTTCATCCTCAATTTTTGATAAGAAAACTGAAACTTGGAAAGGTACTTGCTATGGGGCAGGTACTATTATAAGTATTTCACCTAATTCTATTATTGATCTTCACTGAAATCCTGTTGGGTGAGCTCCATTGTCCCCATTTAAAGATAAGAAAACTGACACAGGAAGAAGTAAAAGTACTTGCTCAACTAAGGGGTCCTACTCAGCAGGATTCTAATCCTGGCGGTCTGACCCCAGAGACCTTGCTCCTACTGTTAAGATTATCTTGCCTTCCCCACTGAGAAAACACAGTAAGAATGTGATAAAGACAAGATTTTGTATCCAACTCTGAGGCCAAAGCCTCACCTCTTTCCAATCCTTCTTAAAAGTTGCCGCCAAAACAGAGGTTGAAGCATAAAATAATTGGGAAGTCTTGGTAAGAAATAAAATGAAGCTGATAAACTCTGTTTTGGGGTCAGTTCTGCCAAAGGTGTAAGGAACTAAAGCAGAAGACTTCTCTCACCTGAAGGAAGCTTAGCAGACCCGGGAGGCAGTCTGAATTTCATCACATCGAACTCTCCAATGCAATTGAACCAGGATTCAGCTCCTTGAATGAGAGACGCAAGTAAAATAGAGAAAAAAAATGCTATTCAACTCAAGGTTTATGTCAACGTAAGCTAGATGTACGAAGTTAGAAAACACCTGTGTTAGAGAGAGTGGCAGTAGTAGGAAAGTACATATGCCAAGTCTGGTTTGGTGGGAAGAAGCATGTGATGTTCAATCCTGTTTCATTTGAAAGCTCTTCAGAATATCAACTGTAATCTTCCATTGGACCGTATTGTCAGCTTCTAATATTTTTTAAATCAAAACAGACTGCTTTAGAGTAAAGCTCATTAAAAATTCAATCACTTTGTTTTTGAATCCGATAAAAGGCCCCTTTTAAAGAGCCAAGGAATCATAACAATGAAAAAGATTTCAGAAACACATTTAATCTAAACCTATGTTTTTAAACCCTGTTTCCTGTTAATATTTTTGAACTGGCTTAACCATGAACCCCTTCAATCAACTAGAATCAACTGAATATACGTTGTATGACAATAACATGTATTGAACAGTGCTCTGTGTCATGTGCGGTGCTAAATTTAACTTGGATCATCTCATTTAATCCACACAATTACCCTTAGAAAGGGTGCTCTTATTATTACCATTTCACAGATAAAGAGATATAAAGAGGTTAAGAGACTACCCAAAAGCACAGAGGACATAAGTGGTCAGGCCAAGATTTCAAATGGGTATCTATAAACCCGGAGCCCACAAAGCTAATCCCCGAGCCACAGAGAAACTACTATACCTGGTGCTACATTAATTTATAAAATTCTGTTATTTGGAAATAATATTAAATTTACAGAAAAGTTAAAAGAATAATGTCCATCCTTATATTATGACCCCCTTTGTTAGCACTTTCTTACCTTGTGGCATAATCAGATGTCCTCAATTCATCTTGTATTTACTTTGCCCCAGCCGTGGAATCAGCCATTTCTTCGAGGAATCCTAATTCCTTTTTATAGAAAATAATATTCGAGACCAAGATGCTTTATTTTTACTATTTTATCATCCCTTAAGGTACAATTTCTAAAAAATGTTAGAGCTATCAGGAGTTTTAATTAGACTATGAACTCTTTCTTGTGTGTGGGGGGGATTTTAGTGGGGTCTTGAAGGAGTCATAGAAGGATAAGGGAAGAGGAAGGATGGAGATGGGAAAGTAATGAAGAGTTTTCTGAGTCCCATTCATAAATTTTCAAGTGGGAAATCCTCAACCCAGAACATCAAGAAATTGTTTTTTTAGAACTCTTTGGCTAAATGAATTATCAATAAATTTCATCTGCTTTTGTTCTGTAATTTGTATTATCATTCCCCAAAGTTTGATTAGCAGAAACTAGTTCCATAAGATCTTCTTTTTAAAAGGCACTGTGGTCACATAAGTTTAGGTAATGATTCTTAACAAGCTCCCTACATAGATGAATGGCCCACATTAGCAAGTTAAAAGCTCAGTTCAGTCCTGCATAGAAGCCAAGTGGTTACTTATACCCCAGTATTGCCACATTTACTAGAATCCCCTCGGTAACACCTGTGATCATGACTCAGAGCATTATTTGAAATGTAAATATGTATATTTGAAGAGGATATTTAAGGCCTGTCCTCTTCTGTCCCTTTTGCCTCCAAGGCCCTCTGAGCATCTTTTTATTGTAGCTCTTAACTAAATTATTTTTCAACCAGTTATTTGCTTATCAAACAGTTCCATTTGAAAGAAAGGTCCTAAAGGACAGAAATTTGTTGTTCTCAAATTCATGTTTCTGCTACAGTATCTAGTACTTAACAGGCTTTCCAAAAAGATGCTTAATTGAAGCACTGAATTGCCTGAGTATCAGATTCACTTGAAATTTTATCTTAGCTCAGAAATTGTTCTTCCCTCGCTTCTATACCCATCCAATAAATTGTTTTAAATTAATTTTATCCTGGAACTGTAACAATTGCTCTCCTTCATCCTTCAAAAATAGTTGCCCAATTGAAAAAGAAAGCAAAACAACCAGTGAGTGTTGAGCATTCATTTAACAATGGCACAAAGGAGTTTTAAGTGATGAGTGGCCTCCACCTCCATAGCCCATGACTAAATCAAACCCAGTATGCAGAGCAATTTGTTCATCATCTCACAGTCCTTGCACACTCTTCAGGATGCTAACGTTTCAGTGGGGAATAAGACAAACAAAATCCCTTCTGTCGTGAAGCTAATATTCTAGTGGATAAAAACGAATGAAAAAAGAAGTGAGCAGATAAACAAGAAACTACCTCAGAACCCTAAGCATTCGAAGACAATAAAACAACAGAATATGACAGAGGGTAAAGCAAGTGAGGCTAAACTTTCAAGGAGGAGGCGCATCCAACCTTACAACAATTTGGAACTGAGAATCTTAGAATAAGGGACCAGCAAGTGCAAAGGCCTTGAGGCAGAAAGCAGCCAAGAGGGAAATGGCCCCGTGACAACCGCCATAGGCATCATATGACCTTCGGCTGCTGCGGCACGAGACTATTCTTAGCAGCATCTTGTGAGGGAGGGATGGGAAGAGGGAGTAAATAACACAGTTCTGAGAGCTGTGAACAACAATAAGTAAAGGAGGCAAGGTTTTAAAGTTGAGAGATGGATGATAATATACAGAACCTAAGTGGGCAACACAGTGGGGAGAATCATGAGGCTCTCGTACCTTCCGTCTCCTTGCTTCCTCTGGCTTTGTTTCTTCGTCCTCTGGCATCATTGTCTTGCCTCCTGTGCTTGTCTCCCCAGCCCGTCAGCTGATCTCTCTCTCTCTCCTTTTCTATTTTTGCTCTCCCTCCTCTCCTTTTGCCTTTGCTCACTCTTCCTGTGTGTCATTGCTTGCCCTTCAGCTTGCCTTTCTCTTGTATATTCATTTATTTGACAAAACTTCACCAAATCACTGCTGTAGCCCGGCACTCCTCTGAGTTCCTGAAGAAGATACAAAGATGAATTAGCTCTAGTGCTCCCTGCCCTCAAGGAACTTTTTGGGCTTCTAGGGGAGACTGATGAGCACATTATTACAATGCCGCCTGCGCTATAGAAAGGTATATATAAATCCCTAGATGGCCCTTCACTGCCATACCCCTTCCTCTCTCTGCCTTAAGCAATTACAATATAGCAAAAGTCTCATGACATTCTCGCTTTTAGCTCTCTGCCCTAAAATCTATTTCACAGGCTGCCTTAAAATTAATCTCCCTGAAACACTGTTCTTCTGAATTTTGGAATAAGTAAGAAATAGGTTCAAAGTAGGCCCCCCCAAATAAAAACTAAATGCAATGTGGAATCCTGAATAAGATCCTGGAACATAAAAAGAACACCAGCTTAGAAACTGATAAAAGTCAAAGAGGTCCACAAGTTAGTTACTAATACTGTATCAATGTTAATTTCCTAGTTGATCACTGTACTATGATAATGTAAGACGTTAACATTAGAAGAAGCAAGATGAGCGGTCTGTTGGACCTCTCTGTATGATATTTGCAACTTTTCTGTAAGCCCAATATTCATTTAAAATATTAGTTAATATCAGTTAACTAACACTAGTGAACATTCGTTTGTTTGTTCTGTTTAAAAGAAAGAATACACATCATTGACAATGTTCAGGGACAGAAAAGAAATAGAGTCTTTCTAGCAGCATTGTTCTTAATAGCAAGACAAAAACAAAAACCCACAAAACAACCTAAATGTCAAACAGAAAAATGTCAACCAAAAATATATGTTTACACTTGAATTCAGTATGGTAGTGAAAACGAGTGAACTGCACCTACACCCATCAGCATAGATGGATCGCGTAGACATATATAGAACAAAAGAAGCAAACCATCACAGAATATAAGTAGCTTGAGACCATTTGTCAAAAATCTGAGAGCCCACAAAATTAAGTAAAATACTGCTTACAGACACATGCATGGGTGGGTGCACACATGTATTTGTCTCACTGTAATTCTTAAATTGTAGATATATATTTTATTATCCTTCTGAATGGCCTTTGTGCCTAACAATGTTAAGTAAATACATAAGTTATATATCATTCAAAAATAAAGTATGGCCCTGGCTGGTGTGGCCCATACACTGAGAGGTCATGGATTCCATTGCTGGTCAAGGCATATGCCTACTAGTGTGATCCCCAGTAGGGGGTGTATAGGAGGAAGTCCATCAATGATTCTCTCTCATCAATGTTTCTCTCTCTCTCTCTCTCTCTCTCTCTCCTTCCACTTTTTCTCTTTCGCACAATCAATAAAAACATATTTTAAATAAATAAAATAATGTATGCTCCAACACTAGCAAGTTGTGTGACTCTGGGCAAGTTACTTTTCTTACTTATTTGTAACACCATTGGTTGTCATGAGGATTAAATAAAATGATGTGTAAAACACTTAACATGAGCTTGGCCAATAGCAAACACCCAGTAAATGCTTTTACAAATAAAAATATACATAAATATGTATTTTTAGTATATAACAAAATAGCAACAAAAATAATAATTTAAAAAAAGGAAGAATGGTCTTCTCAAGTCAGAAGTAAATCATGTATCATCATCATCATTATTACTACCACTACTACTACTACTACTACTAGAGGCCCAGTGCATGAATTCGTGCATGGGTGGGGTCCTTTGGTCTGGCCAGCCCGGCCGGCCCCACCCCCAGTCAGGGCTGATCTGGGCCAGGTAGGCTGGGGGGAGGGACCACGGGAAGTTGGCTGGCCAGTCCCCCTAATCAGGGCAGATCAAGGGGGCCGGCCGGCCAGGGGGAGGGACTGTGGGAGGTTGGCCAGCTGCGGGAGGTTGGCCAGCCACAGGAGGTTGGCTGTGGGATCACACTGACCACCAGGGGCAGCTCCTGCATTGAGCTTCTGCCTCCTGGTGGTCAGTGAGCATCATAGTGACCAGTCGACTGGTCATTCTAGTCGTTTGGTCATAATGGTTGCTTAGGCTTTTATATATATAGATTATTGTTAGTATGGTGTTACAGTAACAATAGCTAACATTTGTTGAGCTTATACCATGTTTCAGGATAATTCTAAGGGGATTCTAATTCTAAGGGGATCCCCATGCTAATTTTAAGGGGATCCAGAAATCTGGATGTTTAATTTTTTAGATGATTCTACCACAGGTAGATGCTGGATTGCATTTGGAGAAACAGAATTCTAGCAGCACTGTCCCATATGATACAAGTGTTTAAAATGTCATTTATATTATTATTCAAGTATGGCAAAGCCAAAATCAGGAAGTAATTGCCATTGAACATATAATTTGTTATACTCATGGATCCCAAGAGGAGAGGCACACCATTCCATGGAGTGGGGTGGGCAAAGGGGAAAGTACCAAGGTCAGTCAGTCAGGAGGAGGCAGGTACGAGGGTGGGGACAAGTGGACAAGAGCCTTCATTGCGTTTTCCACAGGAAGGAATGAGTGAGGTAAAAATTGGCTGGCATAAATAATGTCAGCAGGCTCTGGGGCATCGGATCTGTCCCTAGTGGGCTGACACCTGGCCCTGGGATTGTTAGAGCAGGTGGATAGTGACCTGGATCGTAGGAACCCACTAAAGCGGGGGAGCTGGGGCTATGAGCTCTACATTGGTTGCTTTGCATATGGAAGGTGTTCATAGGCAAGTCCTTCACTATCTCTAGAAATTGGCTAGTCCTGGAAGAGGCAGTCCCTTCAGAGCCGGCAAGGCTCCAAATGTTAAAGCATCAAATACAGAAACTAGAAAAGGTGGTTATTAAAGCAAGCCGCAGATGTAATTTTCCATTTGCTAGTAGACATTTTTTAAAGAGTAAGAAATGTATAAAAATATATTTATAAATGAATTCTAGTGAAAATCTTAAATATAACAATTTCAGCATGTAATTGATATAACATTATTGAGAAGTATAATGTTTTTAATACCTTTTAATACTAAATCTTTAAAACCAGCATGGATTTCATACTTTAAGTGTGTATCAATTTTAGCTAGCACATTTCAAGTGCTCAATAGCCATATGTGGCTAGTGGCTGCTCTGTTGGACCTGCAAAACTAGACAGCCATCGAGAAATTCACTGAGGCTGATGAAGACTTACTAAGAGAAACCTCTGAGCATCTGTTTGGTGGTGGCAGCCATGTGGCTCATTAAAGTAAGCTCTGTCCTCTCACCCCCGACCCCGCCTCAGCATATTACCAACACTGCTCTTGCCTTTTGCTTGCCCACCCCTCCTGTGCTCCCCCTCATTACCATGTCCCCATCATTGCTGTCCTCTCCTCATTCTCTGTCTCTCTCTGTTAGTGGTCACTCCTGCACCATGTCCCCATCATTGCTGTCCTCTCCTCATTCTCTTTCTCTGTTAGTGGTCACTCCTGGGTTAGACAAAGGAAAGATGCTACTATGGCTTTGCACAGGTTACTAACATAGAAATCGCTGCTCCTGGGGAAGAAACTAAGAGTGACCTTGATGCAGAGGGGAATGGCAGGAGAACTTCCTGAACAGGCTCAGGGTCCACCCCCCAACCACCACCACCACCACCAAAAAAAAAAGATAATCATGGGCTCTATATTAACTGCGATAAGCACAAACAATAGTTACCCAACAATAAAACTTCTTGGTGGTTTGGATATAAAGATATAAAATGTATTTTGTGTTTCTCTTGTTATTGCAATCAGTATGTCAGCTAAAGAACACAATAGAAAAACTAAAAATAACAGTGGATATTATATGAAAGGGCAAACATTTTAAAAAGCAAGCAAACAAGTAGCTTTCTAGTCATAAAAATAACTTCAGAGCATGTCTCCTTTTTTATTTTGGTGAGGTACTTTTGCATCTGATTATTTGGAAGTGTTACCAGCTCTCTCAATGACATTTAATACCATTCCAGCAACCTGAATGACAAAATCAGCAAGATCCATGCAGCTCTTCCCAACCTAACACCAAGTGGCAAGCTAAGTTCCCTCGTCAGTGTTCCCTTGGTTCCAAGCTCACTCATCCTTGATCTCTATTTGTAAGGTGTTAATCTGGCCCCCAGGAAAGTGAGAAACCTGTAGCTCTGTCCTGAGCCAGACCCTGTGAATGTATCTCAGGCAAAATAACCTACAGAGCTCACCAACGCCCTGCGACCCGATAGATGCCCCTTTCTTCGCCGAATTTCCCATAAATAGTGGTTGACTACTGAACCACACAGAAAATGTCAGCTCATCTCTGGACATTTGCCAGGACTAAGAATTTAGGTCTACTTTAACATCCTCTGGAAGTTTCCTAAAAGATTAATAAAAATATGACTCTGTATGGCAACGAACACTGCAACGTTGGCTAGCATGTTCAAACAAATTCTTGTTTACATTGTTATTTTCAGTTAAGGTACTCCTTGCAATGCCTCTGGTGAAATTCCCTGACCAGATAGAATGAACTTGAACTTTAAATGGTCCTGAAAAATAAGCATTGCCTTTTTCGCATCAAGCATTACTTAAAACACATGTGGGTTGTAGGACACTGCGAAACAACAGCTATGGCTTCGTTTTCACAGTTTCTCAAGTAACCATAGAAGAACAGGAGGCTTCAAAAGATTTCTCAGAAATGCTCCACAGCCATGATTTCAAGTGAAATCACTAGTTTGTCTCCAAAACTCTAGTTTGCCCTGGTGGAATGTCTGTCTGATAAAAGGCCACAACCCAGTACAAGGTAATCATTAGGGAGACATTATTATTATTTTGCTAATTAGTCAAAAATCATTGGATTTCCCGTGGCTTCTTCCTGCTGAGCAATCATTTGATCTTGCTTATGTTGACAAACACACACGTCACCAATGCTGCCTCATTTACTGCCTGACAGGGACAGTGTTTGCTCCTTCATGTGTGAAGAAAGGGAAACTGGCTGTAAGCAAACAGACAAGAGGAACCGGGCAATAACTCAAACTCATGTTCTGGCTTAAAAATAAATAAATAAACAAACGCAAAATAACACAACGCCTTGTTTTCTAGCAAACTGGTTTTTGTGTGCTCTGGCGAGTGCTAGCAATGATTGCACATCCCTTAAGAAAAAAAAAGAAATCAGAAAGGGTGTACCACTTAATCCTGAGAAAGGGACCAACCGATAACCTAGCAAAAGACTAAAAATCTTATTAAATAATCCAAGATGTGAGGTGTTCTTTTTTTTCTATTTGAATTAATAATATAGAAATACGTTTGGCTAGAAAAAGATAGAAAGGACCTTCGCCTTTTCTCTACTTGGTTAAAACATAAGAAAATGCTACATTCTGTGTAAGACAGACTTTCAAATTCAGTGTGACGATCATTTGAAATTCCAATCAGGCTGGTTAGAGTCTGTTGCTAAAAAAAAAAAAAAAAAAGTCAGGAACTAAAATAAAATGTCTAATAACTACTTTGAGGAAAATACAGTTGCTTCTATAGAAGAATGCATCAGCTCGAGCTTAGCAAAATTTCGTGGTTTGGACAGCCCTGACCAGTTAATAGGATCAAATGCTTGGTTGCTGAGTGATTATTTATGCAGAAATCATCATGATTTTTTTTTAAAGAGTTGATTCAAGGAAGAGGGCTTCTGTATGTGGTTAAGGGGACTGGTCAAGACAAGAGTGTGGAGAGATGGGAGCTGTTTCCATTCCAGGTTAGAATAAACTGGAGAGATTATCCCCATTTTTAACATGAAGAGCTCATTTGGAAGCCTGTTCTCAAGCAGCTCCTTAGTTCTACCAGTATGTTGTCTGTAAATGAAATAGTATTGCCATCTTACCCAATTACTAAGATGTAGCTTTAGGCAGACCCCAAAATTCTTTAAAATGCCAGTATAGAAGCCCCTATATCAACACTGGAAAAAAATCTTAGATAAAAGATGAATGCTGAGATGTGGGAAACACAAATCAAGGATAATTCCATTTATGTTCCTATATATTTTTTAAAGTATATGTTCAGTAATATGGGTGCAATAAATTTATTAAAGTGCCTGGTATCTTTTATTAGCCATTAAAACTCCACTTACGTAAATTCCTTTTAATTTTTACTAAATTTTGCTCATGATTTTAATTAGTGAACGTAATTTGTATTAGGGAAACAGTAAAATTGCATTTTAAAACACTTTTCCTCGTATTTAAAATTAGTAATTTACAGCTTAACCTTTATATTCATTAAGTAAGAGGCATTCAGAATTCAATAGCTTAACCCCTTTCTTGACTAGCATGCCAACAAACACTAGACTTTTCATCAAACAAGAAAAAATTATAAAAGAAAATAATAATAATAGTCCACAGATCATTTTCTTGGCAAGTTTCAAGAGGTTAAATATGCCACTGCCCTTTTATATGGGAATTTTAAAAGGTGAGATCATTTTTTAATTCAGGTGATATTGGCATGTGTGGAATCAAGGTGGCCTGGATGTCATGCTTTAAATTAGAGAACAGTTATTAGCTAAAAAGAATTTTAAAAAGGTTAAATTATGGTGCTGTATAAACTTTATTTAAAGTGCTTTTCTAAGCTATTTCAATAAACAAAAGCAAATTTACCATAAAAAAAGATTAAGTAAAAACAAAAATATATTTCTTTTATTCAGTGATAACTCCAGAAGACACTAAGTATATGTTGTTCAGGCACCATTTAAGAGCGATCTCAAATGTTTTTGCTTTTTATTAAATGATAGAAGTTGGCTTACCACACAGTATTTATATGTATTTATTTTCACCTAAAAATTTTGCAAGAAAAGCAGAATGCCAGGACCCTTATCTCCCCAGCTGACTCTGAGGACACATTCTTTTTTTTTAACCCATTACAAATAAGATGCCTTCTTCGGAATGTTTGACAACTTTACAAAGAAAGAAAATCTCTATTTTTATTTACTATTTGCAAATAAAACATAATAAAATGCTTGTTCTCATTTTAAATGAATGCAAGACATTAGCAAACAGAATATTCAAGGCTTAATTCAAATGATTAAAAACTGTAGCTGTCTCATTAATATAGGATTTTAAGGTAATGGCAAACGGCTCATTGGTTCTTTGTGTGAATAATGTGATCAGATGAAGGGGGGAGGGGAGAGAGGCTAAGAGACTATGGAATCATAAGAGCTTATTTCATTGCCCATGAGGAAAATATATAGCATAATATACCCAACACTTTTTCTCCTGACAATAATTTTGAAATGTTGAAATACCCCCTTTTGGGTAGTGTTTGTCAGCACTGATGGCTAAAATGCAACTGAAGAAAAAAAATAAACAATGTTCTTATTAACCTGGATTATTAATAATTGGCTGGCTAAATTTCTTTTCCACTTGAAATTATAAGGGTTATATTTTGATTTTGATTATGAGTGTTGTATAAGTCTTAAGTATGATGAGAAAAGGGATACACACACACACACACACACACACACACCCCTTCACCTACTGTCTTTAGTTGTTATCTATTTATTAGTGTATTATCTCATGTTTGCCCATTTGAATAGCATCTTTGTTCCAGACCCATTAAATTATTCACAAACTATATCAATTAAGTCCCATCACAATCATTGTTTTATGAGAAAACATCCCATTTTCCAGATCGAAAAGTGAAATCACAGTTTATTACAAACAAGAACTAAAAGTGATTTTTAAAATCTAGCTCCTGACTCATTTTTTCTCAAGTTTTGAGACCATGTCTTCTCTCTCCCAAGAGTGTTGAAAATCTGCAAACATGCAATAGAGCCTTTAAACCATGTTATATGTACATTGACTACTGTGTAAAAAAAAAAATCTTACCCCACTCATTTATAACAATAATTTCATGCCTTGTCAGCATGTCATCTATTATCAAAATTATGGACAAGTATCCAGATTAATTTGTCCAACAATAAGCTATCATGACATTGCCATATAAGGCTTTCCTTTCCTTTCCTTTCTTTGTATTCTAAATCCTATCATGTAGAGCAAAAAATAGACAAAAGAAATACGCATATGTATACACAGCATCATGGATGTATTTAAAGAGGCAGAATAAGTCACAGAAAGGTACCAGTGTTTTTCTAGGGGGGGAGAGGGGGGAAGTGACTCAAAGAAAACCCAAATTCATTTTCAGGAGACAATGCAACGACTAACAGGAGTCATTGCTGATTATGTCTCTGGAACTGCAGCTTGGGACGCGTTTAGGGTCAGGTGGTCCGAGCCCAGCCTCCTGTAATCTGTGCGTTCTGGAGAGCAGCTGTCCCCCCTCC
>NW_005353549.1:542570-561792 GCF_000412655.1 Myotis brandtii | reverse complement strand
CTTGCCCAGGCTGGGGCTCTGCCGCTGCTTCGCCCTGCCTCCCTGTGTCCAACATCAAAATCACACACAGGCCGTAGAAAGAAAGCCCTGGCTTCAGCAGTCCTTGTGAGTAATGGCAACACACCAGGACGAAGGCGAAGCGCTGCCTCCAACCGCTGGCAAGGACCCGGGAGGCCCCCTGACGCCGCCCTGGGTCCCGGGCCCTGCGAGGGAGCCGTGGCCGGCAGAGGCCTTCCCGGGAAGCCAGTTCATCTTAGAGTTTCTCTACCCTAACCCTCTTTTTCATGAGGACGAGAAAAATTACACTCACATTTGTCCCCTGTGAATGTCACAAATCTGCTCGCCGACGAAAGGAGACCCTTTTTCAAGAGAGGCTGCTAAAATCCCAAAGCTGACAGTTAATATTTTTTGGTTTCCATTTTAATTAAATGCCTACAACCCTAAAGGCATCCACCGTGTTCATTCTAAGAGTTCTTTATCTGGATAAACTGTATAGTAAGGCAGGTGAGAGATGATCATTTTATCACATTTTATCAATGACGCGTGGCTACATCCCCCCCACACCGCAGTCTCCACCGCATTTGTTCAAAAACCCAACGCGGCATTTTATTGTTTAGACGACCACGGTTTTCAGAAACAGGCACGGATCACGTTGTATTTACAATGCAGGTTATGTAACTGATGCTGCCGTGCAGAGGTATCGCTGGATAACAGGGAGGTATCTAATCCACCGAAACAGGCTTGAAATTGCCAAAAGATGGGCTCGTGCTTGACGTCCTTGATAAGGGACCTAAATATGCTTCGCAGCCTGCGCGCATTCCGCAAGGCGGGGCGCTCCGGCCCCCTGTCAGCCATGCAGCAGGTGTCCCCACGGGCTGCTGCCGGGCTGCCTGCGCCCGAGTGCTTGAATCCTTTCCAGAACTAGGGAGCCGTCGTGATTGGTCCAATTGATCACGGCAGTCACTTGCTATTACATAAAAGGTTGGTGTTGAAGCATATGGATTGGATAATAATCAGCGTTGTTCTGACATGGTCTATTTAATAATTCAAAAAGGAAAATTTGAAAATGAGTCTGCACAAAGCTGCGGCACCCGGTTGACACCTTATTTATATCAAATGCTCTTTGTGTCGTTTGTGAGCTGTGCAGATTGCCTGTTCGGTGTAGTTCTTTCTCTTCGAGCATCAATATTCCGAATCACCACGAGCAAACAATCAGCCACATCACCTGTCACTAGGGGAGGGTTGAAACGTTCAGCTCCTCTCTGCACTGATGTAGCAGAAAGCAACCGCTAGAAAAATTACCGTTTGGGAATGCATCCAACGTGCAGCATAGGCCAGGGTTAAAGGCTCCGCAGACCTGACTAGTCAACCTGGAAAAAATACTTACTGATAACATTCAGAGGCGGTTGGAGTGCTTTTATAGGGGATCCCCTAAAGATGTATACACACACTTTAAATCATTATAAAGGCAGTGTTTATTAAAGTACATTTCACTTTTGAAATTGATCCCTCAGTTGTTAAAGTGTGTATACATTTTGGGAGACACCCTGTATTTAATATATCCTTTATGTCGATTTGCTTGAAAAATACAGGGTTAGTGATGCTCACCTCCTCTCAGGTAAGCATGGCGTGGAGCTGGGGTTTTTTCAATATTTTTTGTGTGTTTTTATTGATTTCAGAGAGAGGGAGGAAGAGGGAGAGAGAGAGATAGAAACATCAATGATAAGAGGGAATCATTGATCAACTGCCTCCTGCACAACCCCTATTGGGGATCAAGCCTGAAACCTGGGCACGTGCCCTGACCAGGAATCGAATCATGACCTTCTGGTTCATGGGTCAATGCTTAACCGCCGAGCTACACCAGCTGGGCTGCAGCTGTTTTAATAAATGCGTGGAAATAAAAGCCAGAAGGTTATGGTTCCAGAGGCTAGGCCTTGGAAAGGCTCTGAGCAGGATGGGAGAGGGGCAAGCAGGTTTCCACACTTCTACCTGGTAGCTCCCCCTACCATTATCTACAATAATAAAAGCATAACATGCTAATTAGACCGGACATCCTTCCAGATGACCTTCCAAACAAAGCCGGGGCTGCAGGGAAGCCCGGGTCCTGGGTGCCAGAGGGAAGCCAGTGCCGGCAGCTGGGGGAAGGAAGGCCTACTCTTGCACGAATTCCGTGCATGGAGCCTATATGATTGACTTCAGAGAAGAAGGGAGAGGGAGAGAGAGATAGAAACATCAATGATGACAGAGAATCATAAATTAACTGCCTCCTGCACAACCCCTATTGGGGATCAAGCCTGAAACCTGGGCACGTGCCCTGACCAGGAATCGAATCATGACCTTCTGGTTCATGGGTCAATGCTTAACCGCCGAGCTACACCAGCTGGGCTGCAGCTGTTTTAATAAATGCGTGGAAATAAAAGCCAGAAGGTTGCCCTCACTGGTCACCTTTTAGATTCCTATAGCACAACTGCTCTCTCACCATCTGGGGACCACATCTCCCACACCTGTGACATGGAAATAGTACTGCAATATACCATGGGCCTTCTTTCTGACTACTCTAACCAAACAGATGATTCTGATGGCCCTGTGAAATTGTTTAAATAAGTTTTTTAAACACAAATGTTATTAGTTTAAGTTATCAAAAGCAAAGCCAATTGTTACTGTGAGTGCAGAAAATACAGGGTGTCCCCAAAAAATGTATACACTTTAACAGCTGATAGCTCATTTTTTAAAACAAAATGTATTTTGAAAAAACACTGCCTTCATAATTATTCAAAGTGTATGTATACATTTTTGGGACCCTTATATATTCTTGTTTTATGTTGTATTTGTATACGTATATTCTTAGTCTCCAGAGTTAATCACAATATATAACTCCTTCATATATATGCAAATTCACAGCACATAACAGCAACCCTGGCCAATAAAGCTTTGACACCATAAATAAGTGCAAGCCACATGTTGCAATAGCCATATGCTGTTTTGTTTGTTTGTTTTGTGTGTGGGTATATATATAGATTGATTTCAGAGAGAGAAAGGGAGAGGGAGAGAGAGATAGAAACATCAATGATGAGAGAGAATCATTGATTGGCTGCCTCCCACATGCCCCCTACTGGGGATTCAACCTACAACCCAGGCATGTGCCCTGACCGGGAATCTAACTGTTACCTCCTGCTTCATAGGACGACTCTCAACCACTAAGCCATGCCAGCCGGGCACCATATGCCATTTTAAATGCTAAATTTGCCTCCTAATGTTTTTCCCATTTTAAAGTATCTGAAAGATTTTAATCTTGGAGAAAAGTTGCAATCTTTAATGTGTCCTGTAATCTTTTTTATTTCTTCCTAGTAAGAATTAATGCATGAAATGCTGACATACATCCAGCCTCAGAATTAACTAATTTAAGTAGACATGGCCCGTTCTTCTTAGTAACAACATCAAAAATGTACTCATCAGACACCTGGTTGTCAAAGGTAATGTTTTTCAAGGTGCAAAATAATTTTAGGAACATTTTCCCTTTCTTGTAAATGAATCTAGAAAAGACAGATGAAATCAACATGTTAGGACGTTCTAAACGGAAAATAAAACAAATTAGCTGTTACAAAAAGAGACAGGAAAGTAAGATCATGAGCACTCAAAAAGGTCCATCTTTCTTGGTCTAAATGTCCTTGATTTCAACCCCTGAACTACTTACAACCTATCACTATTGTTATCTGCTACCATCAATATTTGAGATGAGACCATCTGAGGTGGAATGCCATGTAACATTTCCCAAAGTTATCATCATTGGGAATAATGAATACATATATCTGGTTTACATATAGCAGGAGAAGCTTCAAAGCATCCTAGAGAGTTCTCTGGGGAGGAATTGAAATCTGTGCTTCTGAATAAAAACAGCCACATTTTTCTTGCAAGTATTTCTTACCATGATGAAGCTCTTAGATTATGCTCCATCCCCTCCCTTGCAAACTTACACTCATGGACTTTGATTTTCTGAAGAGCATTCTGGGTGAATTTAATGAATAAGAAGGTTAGAAACAAGTGCCATCAAATAAATCAAGAAGACCTGGGGTCTGAAATCATAGGTTCTACCTGTCATTTCTGATCAAAACTGGTAACTCTTGCAAAAGAGGATGTAACCAGGTAGCAACATGAAAGCTCACCGACAAGGAAAAGACCACGACATCCATATGCAGGTGACCTTCATCCCAGGATCTGGGTCTAAAGACCTTGATGCTAACAGAAGACACGGATAATATTCTTTCTTGATCCACCCAATTGATACTGTTCCCTGACCATGGGCAACACCGCTCATTTGGTCTGTATATGTCCCAGATGAATAAAACAATGAGCCCAAAGCCCTGCTTTAGTTTATTTCATGTGTGAAATCTAATTTCACCCTGAAAAGAATTTTGTAAATTAAGTATCATGAACCTCATTTTCTTGATGACAAACCTGAAGCCTAGAAAGTTTAAATAACTTACCTAGGGTTAGATAAAGTGGTGAAGCTGGTTTTTAAACCTTGAACTTTAGATTCCAAGTTCAGTGATTTGTTCCCTAACTAAATTACAGATAACAAATGATAATAAAGGAGCAATGAATATGTAAAAACTTGGTTAATCAGCATCCTTACTTATATACAGGACAGTCCACTTGATTATCTTTATCTGATCACTGGTTTAAATAATAATTAATAAGTACAATCATGTTGTGGATTATGATTTATAGAACTGAGCCGGTGCCATAACATATTAATCACAGGAATATGATGGAAGAGACAGGGGATTAGTCAAAGGCTTTCTCCCCCAAGACAAAAGTCAACAACATGGAGATTATTTAATGACACCATCGTATTTCTCTGTAGATGCTTATCTCAGAGACAGGGCTATTGTCACCCACCCTCTCCCCTAAGCTGGCCTCTAACAGTAGGAATTTAGAGGACCCTTATGCCCCCAATAAAGGTCTATCCAGTGGTTGGCAAACTCATTAGTCAACAGAGCCAAATATCAAAAGTACGACGATCGAAATTTCTTTTGAGAGCCAAATTTTTTTAACTTAAACTATATAGGTAGGTACATTGTTATTAACTTAATTAGGCTATTCCTAAGGCTTAGGAAGAGCCACACTCAAGGGCCAAAGAGCCGCATGTGGCTCTCGAGCCACAGTTTGCCGACCACGGGATCTCTTGCTGTTTCCAGGTCAATGAGAAGCACATGGGGCAGCCCATCTGAACCCCTTTCGATCCTCTAGAAGCCACATGTACAGAGCCTTTAGAAGCAAACTTCAATGTATTCACTACAACCATTCCTGGGAATTTGAATAAAATGTGCTTTTCTTAAAAGAAAAATTTGAGTCCTGTGTTATAGTTATTGAAATAAATAGCTATTTAAAGAAAATCCACTGCTGAATGTTTTCTCACAGCTTTAAGCACTGTATTACAAAGTTAATGAAAAGAGCATGGAGTTTATAGGGTAAAGACGTGAATTCAAGTTCTGCCTTTCCACTTACTGTTGATCAGCCTTTAGCAAGTGACTGAATGTCAATAATTTCATATATATTTTTTCACAGGATTGCTTTAAGAGTTTATTAACACAATTTGCATTAAAGCACAATATAAACTATAAATTTACTATGCAATCTAAATTATCATCAATAGTTTCTAATTTAACATTTTTATAAATACAGATGTTTTTGCAAATATTTTCTTCTTTTGAAATGAAATCAAGTATCCTCAAGGTCTGAAAAAACCAAGAGATCTTGTTTAAATCCACTCTCAACCCCAATCTAACGTAGAACCCCTGTTATACTCTTTTATACACTCAGTAATTCACAGCACTTACTGAAGACTCATTAAGAGAGAGAGAGAGAGAGAGAGAGAGAGAGAGAGAGAGAGAGAGAGATGGCTCAGAGGTTGGAGCATCGGCCCTCAAACCTCAGGATCACAGGTTCAATCCCCAGTCAAGGGCATGTACCTGGGTTGCAATTTGATCCCCTGCATGTGTGGGAGGCAACCAATCCACGTGTCTCTCTTAAGCAGATGTTTCTCTCTCCCCCTTCCTCACTCCCTCCCTCCCACTCTCTAGAAAATCAGTGGAGGAAAAAAATACCCTTGGGTGAGGATTGAACAAAAAAAAGAAAGAGAAAATTAAGACTATTGCCTTAAGCTTCCAAGTTCCTAGTCTGTAAGAGTCCAGAGTATTACCATATTTTCTGCTAATCCCAGAGCTCTTCCACCCCATTCCTCCTCCCCCCTCTCATCCCCCATGCCACCTTGATTTAAACTCATTCATCTGGGCACAAAAAGCAGCTCTTTTATAGTTTTTTCACAGATGACCCATTGTGTCAAGCTTTTCATACGTTTGAAGGATCCCAGAGTACCTCACAGCTTTCTTCCCATTGTTTTGGTTCTACCTCCACTAAGTCTCTTCTCTCTCCCCCTACATACTACAATCAATAGCAAAGCCACCCCCCCCCCCTGGTATCCAGTGAATGGTTCCATCAAGTTCCAGGGCCTTCAGTATCTGCACTCTACCCCTAACCAACCTCACTTCACTATTTTTCAGATAATTATGATTCCATTCATAGAGGAATTTCTGCTGTCAACTGCTAATATAAACGTTTCCCTCCTCATTATATTTATTTGTACAATTATTTATTGATTGTATCCCTATTTGGACTCTCCGTTCTACAAGGGACCATATCTGTTTTTTTTCATCACTGAATTTCTAGCCCTTATACATAAATTCTCAATAAATATTTATTGATTGAAATTAATAAATGAGAATGAATGGGGTCTAAATGTAAGATAGGAAAGCAGAATACAATGTAAGTAACTAGATTTACGTTGCGTTCCAGTAAAGTGGTCTTGAGGTGTCTATGCTTCAGAAGCGGTTTTCTCCCCATTTTTCATACTACTTAAGAGAAGAAGGAGAAGAGGGGAGATGAACGGGAGGGAAGGAGAAACAAAATAATTCAATGATCAATCTTTAGATTGCATTGTATTTTTAATGAAATGCCTACTATTTCCCTCAGATAATTCTTAAATGATATTTCTATTTAGTATATGTAGGTAGATAGTCAATGAATTGAGACTTCGTTAGGATACATTAGTAAGAAATCACTGGAAAAAAATAAAATAATTTTGTAAAGTGCAGAATTTCTGAAAATATATTCAGATACTTTTATTACTTTGTGATAAGCTTGAACAAATAGGGATGCTATTTATTGGCCTGAATGTGGAAAGCAATAAAATCCCTTTTGGTCCCTGTTATGTTTCAAAGAATTTCTCAATTTCTGGTTGGAATGAAATAAAAATCTGGACCCAGTGGTGTATGCTCTTTTTCTATAGATGATAAGAAAACCTACCAAATGGCACAATAGACTTTAATATTATGGGAAACGCATCTGCCATTTGGTCTACTTTCATTCTGATGAAATGGTTTGGGGTCAGCGCACAGTTGCAGCTCCTAAATGCAAATCACTGCGTGATCCTAGCGCCTGGAATTACATCAGCGCTTTTGATGAGAGGACAGAATCAATACAGAGGTCAAAAGTGCACCATTGGGAGGAGAGCCGCAATCAGGCACAGGGATTCCCTGAGCTTACAATTCCCCTGACGGCACCGTGGTAGAAGCGTCCTTAATGTACGGGGGCGACCTATGGAGCATGCAAAGGACTGGCTCCTGAGGGTTTATCTCTACCCACACTCATCTCTGCACCGACTTGATTGGATTATGTGGCGAAGTTTGCCAACAAAATGCTGACACGTAAAACCAAACTTTCAGAAAATCAATACCAAATAATTGCCCAGGCCACGCTGGAAGATAAACTGACCCTGTGCATTATGTCCCTTCAATTCTAGAGTGTGGGGAGCCACGGAGCGGAGGGAGCTAAGCTGTTCTTATTGTGCATAATATACCTTTCTATATCAGCAGGCAGCACAAATCATTTCCTTCCCCGTAGCTCAATACCCAGTGATTCCATCTCTTCTATATTCATTTTTTTGTACCAGACTGATGCCCTTAAATGCTATGCTGCTGTCAGTTCTTGAATATCCCTTACCTGGCAGCCAAAGGGAGTGCTTCGGAATGAATATCTTGTCCCCACAGTAAATGTCTCCTGGTAGTGATACAGTTTGATAAGTTTAAGAAATAGACCACAATATCCACCACACTGTATTTTCCATAAAATTATGCCCTACAGAATGTACTTCTCAATTTATTTTTATACTGAATGGTTAAGTGATGAGGTGAAACAGATACCAAAGGCCCTTTTTTATTGCCATCTCTCAGTGAGATGATTTCTATACCAAACAGTATTAAAAGTCAAGATATCAAGCCAATTATAAATAGAGCATATGTGTTTGTTTATACTTCAATGGCCAGGGCTGTTCTGTTACAGAAATTAGAGCAAGAACCATATAATCCTTCACGTTCCTAACCTTAATTTCCCCTCCCCCATCAAAAAGAAAAGATTAATCTATTGGGTCATAGCTGTGTGTCTTCTATATTATTGGTTCCAAAATGTGATTTCAAGCTTAGACAACAAAGCAATGACCTAGGAAAAAGCAGTTCAGTTGCCAAATGTATGAACTTGTAATTCCTACTCCATACACTGTCTTTTTTTATTTTTGTGTTAAGAAAAATAGGTAGCTGAAAGCATTTCAATACAAATAACAGACATGCCTATTCAAAACTCTTCGGATGTTAAATTCCTGCCAACCTTGTTCATCTCAAAGATATTATAGTCCCATTTATAGAAAAATCTACCAGATAATATAATTTGGAGATGCAGGCATAGGCAGAGAAGAAAGCCAGGAATAAAAAGAAACTATGTTGAGGTATTTTAGCATGAAATGGGCTTGAACAGGAATTAAAAAAAAAAAAGAGGAGAGAGTTTATAATAACTGACACTGAAATGCATATTCACCTCCTTAGAAATATATTAATTTTACATGATTGTTTCTTTGCACTTTGTGACAGAAAGAAAGAGCCTGTTAACATTAGTCCAGCTTCATCTTTAATCACATTAATTCAGTAACATGTTGTAATTGGAAGACGAAAGACTAGTGCTTTATTTACATACATATAAACAATAAATGAGCAATTCCTGATTTGAACCAAATCAATACACACTGCATTGTCATGTTGACCTCACTAGTATTGAGGTCAAGAAATGTGCGAATCCTGAGAATAATATTCCATCAAGACCAGAGGCAAATCTCCAAGTCTCCAGGGACGTTTCCATCACTGCTTTACCCACCATTCTGAGGCGAGCTGATGAATATGTGACAGTGAGAGATAGATGGAATGGAAGGGAGAAAAAAAGACCTGCCTTAGGGATCGACTGGCTGATATCTAGCATATATTGTTGGCAGCCGCTGGGAAGGGTTAGTTAGCATGCTCTTACTCACCAAGGAAGTGAACCACAGATGGGAGTGCTCACACGGTTGTTTCAGCTTAGCATGCTGACTTGAAGACCAAAAATGTAATTTATTAACAATTTCAAATCTGGAACAATCATGCAATATTTACAGCAACTAACTAGGATTTTCTGTTTTGCCACTAAATTGTGCCTTTGTGCCAGGATACTGCAGACTTGCGAAGATTATGTTTTTGTTTTTATTAACAAGTCATGATGAACTCAATTACGTAAAATTATCTAGACTTGCCCTAAGACATTGGACCAGCCTAAGGTTATGGGGCTGGGGGGGAGGGGGGGAAGGGGAGAACTGCAGCTTATTGAAAAAAAAGGCAAGATTATTCTTATGTAACTAAGTCAAGATTATTCCTATACAGCAACTCATAAATTACTATCAAAACTATGCTATCCCTATTATCCAAATGTCAGAATAAAATGAAATCAACAAATACTTATTGACCATCTACAAATTCAGACTATTCATTAGAACAGAGTTTAAGGATCATTTACTCTTTGAAGGTGATTTATCATCTCATGGCAGATTAACAAAATGAGAAGACTGATTTAAAAAATCATGAAAAACACCAAAAAGATAATGTAAAAGACAAGACTATTGGGCTATCTTATCCCTTAGGCAACTTGAAAAGGAGTTCACTTTTGAAAGCTAATTAAATTATCCAAGTTAAAAAAAAAATAGTCACTCTTTCTAACTACATGAAAACTAAGAATTAAGATTGATTTTTTTTAAAGATGGGATGTGAAACAGTGTTATAGAAAAATATTTTGATTAAAAATGTTTTAAGATACATTTTTGAAAACACTATATGTTTCTTCCTAAAATAAATATGTACGTCTTTTACATCCTAAATATATAGTTAAAATATTAAGGAATCATTATAATACTAGGGGCTCAGTGCATGAATTCGTGCACCTTGAAAGGAACTGTGGGCTACGAGGTTGCAGTGGGCACAGGGGCGGGTCTCAGCCCATCCTCCACACCCCCACTCAGCCCCTCCCGCCACCACTGCTGCTCTCACCCCCTCATGGCGCTGAGCGATTGAGGCTGGTGCCAGCAGCTGGTGCGAGTGGGACCAGCGCTGCCAGCAGGTGGAAGCAGTGGCTCCAGCGCTGGCTGTGGTTGCAAGCAGGGCCCTTGCCGGCAGCAGGCGCAAGAGGTGGCTGCTGGCCACATTCGCCCCTCAGGAGCAGGGAGAGAGGGAGAAGCCCTGAGGGGCAATCAGGGCCAGCAGCCACCGCTCACACCCACTGACGGCACTGAGCAATTGGGGCTGGTGCCAGGAGCCAGCAGCAGGTGTGAGCACCGGGCAGGACCATGGCTCACGGGAGCAAAGAATTTTCAGTAACCACCAGAGGCTCATCCTGATGACAGTGACCAGCACCCCTTCTTGGTCTGGCTCCCCTGCTCACCTGCTCCACCATCCTGCTGCGGCCAATACCTGCCATGTTCTGCACAAGCCCCCTGGTGGTCATCATACATCACAGCAACCGGTTGTTTGGTCGTTCCGCCATTCGGTCTATTTGCATATTAGGGTTTTATATAGTGCTATTAGTTGCAATAATTAAACTATGGTTGGTTTTATTTTTGAGTACACATTACAGTTTCAGGAAACAATAATATGTCTGGAATTTGCTTTCAAATCATCCAGACAGGGGGAGAAGCAAGGGATTCTATCTATGAATTAAGACTAACCATGAGTTGATAACTGCTAAAAGTGGTTGATAGACCCATGGAGGAGCTTCATTATACCCTTCTTACTTTTGTATATGCTTGAAATTTTGTATAATATGTCTATGTGTATAAATAAATATATTTACACATAGACTTGCCCTAAGACAATTTATATATATAAATTATAAATAGATATGTACCTGTATACATAGGTAAGTTTGCATGTACATATACTTATCTATGTGTATAAATTTAAATGTATATAACGTATTCATATTAGTAAGACCATGAAAAAAGTTTATCTCCACCCAACACTGAATACTCGTTCTCCAGCTTTTTTTTTAATGAAAATCTTAATATCTGCCATTCTCACTGAAATGTTCATGAGTTAATTCACTCTACATTCACTCTATGTCAGGCCTGTGCTAGGTTCTGAAGATACAACCATCACTGACAAGGTTACTGCCTTCATGAAGCTTATGTTCTGGAGAAGAAGACAGGCATTTTTCAAGCACACAAATAAAAAGCAAGGGAACTACAGGTTGTGATCAATGTTCTGAGGAAAATAAACAGAGATAGAGAGAAATTTGAGAAAGCCACTTAAAGGAAGGTGACTGGAGAATTCCTCTTTAATGAAGGTGACATTGAAGCCAAATTCTAAAAGATGAGAATGGGTCAACTACTTAGATGTTGGAAAACATTTAAGACAGAGGGATCAACTTAAGCAATGATATTAAGATGGGAATAAGCATGATATGTTCAAAGAACCAAAGAAGGTCAATTTAGTTGTTACATAGGACTGACCACATATGTGGGGCATGAGAAAAATATAGGCTTTGTCTTTATGTCACATATGTATCTTTATATAATGCATAACTTTTCTATAAATAGATATACATTACTTCCTAAAACAAAAAAACTATGTATATATTTCACATCCTAAATACTATGTTATACTAGAGGCCCAGTGCATGAAATATGTACACTGGTAGGGTTCCTGGTGGCTGCCGGCTGCCGGCCCCGCCCCCTGGACGAACTCCCGGAAGAACTCCGGGTGAAGGGGACAATTTGTATACTGCGCTTTTATTATATAGGATAACTTTAAATTTAAAATGCACTTGTATTATGACAAAGGCAATACAAATTCACTGAGGGAAAATTAGAAAACAAGCCAAAAAAAGAAAATTAAAATGAAAAACCTAAAATCTGAGCCAGAGACAGAGCCACAATTACCATATTATTCTTTCAATCCTTTCTTTCCAGACTTTTGGATAAATAATGCAAATAATAATAATAATATGTATACAAATTTTAATCTAAATTATTTCACTTAACAATATAATATGAATAGCTTTCCATCTCAACTATTCATTATACATTGCATTGTGTGGATAATTTATTTAGTCCATTCTTCAACAACATTTGGCATGCAGATTATTTCAGTGTGCGTTTTTTCACCATTATCCATAATATGAGATGAACACTTATAGAAAGATCTGTGTAAATCTTTCATGATACAATTCTTAAGATAGCATGCCCTAGCCAAATATCATGCACACTGTTCAAGGCAAGGTGCTTACTTTTGCTAGAAAAAATATGCTTCAAAAGAAAAGTAATTGTCTCCACATTCCTGGAAACTCCTTCCTGTTCTATTCCAATTCTTGATCTTCAAGCTTCTGTCTGCTGACTTAAATCTTCACATAGTACTAATTCCTCCAGGATGGCATTGAGGTACAAACTCACACAGATGGACTTTGATTAAGATGTATTGCATTTATCCTTTATATAAAGAGGGGGGGAGTGGGTGGAGAAGAAGGTGTTTGTTTTCTCTCTTTTACTTGGGGGCCATAGTTAACTTATGGGATAAATCCTAAATTAACTTAGAGTCCAACAGTTAGAATTGGAAGAAAACTTAAGAGTCTCCTTATTTTTATCCTTCTCTATTCCATGGAACTTACCAATGTGCCAGTTAAACATGGTGCTGTGAAATGAACATGACTTTATTTCCTAGGATCTGAATTTTTTATTTGGATTAATGCTGTGTACAATAAAAATATTTTTCTTCATCATGTCCTCAAATGGTGAAAATTTTATTTGTTTGTTGTTTATTTTAATGGTTGGCCTTCAGTTTTCTCCTAATAATTGCATCTTCTCAAGTTTTCTAGCCCTGGGTCTTTTCCATAGTTAGCACAAGATGATAGGTTTTCAGTTCAATTATACTACCGCCACCAGGAATGCTCATAATTCTAAATACTGCTGTATGATCTTAGTGAAATCCTATTCAACCTCAACGGTCCAGCTCACTGTGAAAGATATGTCAGTCATTGATTCCTCATACTGTCAAGGAGCTCATTTGTCAGTTTGGCCATCTTAATATGCCTGCTTCTTTCTCAGGATGACCGCATCCTGGGTGAGCCTCTTCCTCCCCCTCCTTCCAGTCCATGGGGTTCTGCTGGGACCCATCCCATTCCTTCAGCAGTTCGTGACGCAGGCCCAAGTAATCAGTGTGTTCCATTCCCAGGGCCCGGTGCTTGGTTCAGGAAGGGGCACAAGATCTAAATCTGGCCAACATGAATCATTTCAGGAACTTTTATGGGAATTGATGGGAAAGGTACTTGTTTTCCAATGGGATTGCTAAATTGAGGATGACAACATCCTCAAGCTGCTGGGATGATGAAGAATGCCAGCTGGACAAAGAAGCTAAGACAAAGGAAAACAAACTGAGGCAGAGAGAGATACCAGAAAGTGACTTGCTTAGCAGCCCTGATACTGGAACGTTTACCTACTCTCATTGTTAATGTTATTTGTTAACAGGTGCATTTTATACACTGCACTGTGAGTTCCCCAAGAGAATCACCGATTGGTCATTGGGGTTTTAAATTTGGTTTTCTTTTCACACTTTTAGCCGTGGTCGGCAAACTGCGGCTCGCGAGCCACATGCGGCTCTTTGGCCCCTTGAGTGTGGTTCTTCCTAAGCCTTAGGAGTACCCTAATTAAGTTAATAACAATGTACCTACCTATATAGTTTAAGTTTACAAAATTTGGCTCTCAAAAGAAATTTCAATCGTTGTACTGTTGATATTTTGGCTCTGTTGACTAATGAGTTTGCCGACCACTGAACTAGGGTTCCTTGTATAAATCACAACATACACACACACAATATGATTTGATGACTGTTTTTTCAATTCACCCAAGGGTGGTGTGATATTTAATTTTATATCTCAACTAAACTGGATCATGGGGTGTCCAGATATTTGGCTAAACATTATTTCTGGGTGTTTCTGTGAGAATGTTTTGGAAAGAAATTAGCACTTGAATCAGTAGATGCAATAAGCAGTTTTCCCTCCTCGGTGCTGGTGGGCATCAGCCAATCTGTTGGGGCCCAAATAGAACAAAAGGCAGAAGAAAGAATCCATGCCTTCCTGCCTGATTGCTTAATTGGCACACCGATCTTCTCCTGCTTGACACTCTTGGTTCTCAGGCCTTTGGGCTCAAACTGAGCTACACCACTGGCTTTCCTGGGTCTCCAGCATGTAGATAGCAAGTCATGGGACTTCTCAGCATCCATCATAATGTGAGCCAATTCCTCATGATAAATTTCTTCCTGTACATGCATACTGTTGGTTCTGTTTCTCTGGAGAAACTGACTAATACAGGTTTTATATAACTAATGCCATTCTAGATGCAGAGAAATGAAATTAATTCATTACACACAATGGATGCCTGAGGGCATTCAGGATTAATTTTCTTACAGATCCTTCCCCCTTGAAAAGGTCTTAATTTTTTACTGTGATTTCTAATGATTTCTATATTTTCATACATAATAAAATTTCCAGTTCTCCGTATATCACAGCCTCTTTTTTCTATACTCCAGACCCTAGTAAATATATCAATTAACCTTTCAATCACTCTTTGTGCAGATGTGAAGTTATCATATGTTCCCAGAAAGTGCTCCTCTCCCTGAATTTCCCCTTCAGTCCATGTCATCAGAAAAAGGCAGTCATTGTAGACTACCTCCCCATCCCATAAACCTCAACAGTACTCATTCCTATAGACGAGTGATGGCGAACCTTTTGAGCTCGGCATGTCAGCATTTTGAAAAGCCCTAACTTAACTCTGGTGCCGTGTCACATATAGAAATTTTTTGATATTTGCAACCATAGTAAAACAAAGACTTATATTTTTGATATTTATTTTATATATTTAAATGCCATTTAACAAAGAAAAATCAACCAAAAAAAATGAGTTCGTGTGTCACCTCTGACACGCATGTCATAGGTTCACCATCACTGCTATAGACTCTAACTCCCCAAATGTTTCTTAAATCTACACTCCCAATTCAATCTCTATAGCTATTGCCTGAATCCGGATCATTATTTTATATCCAAACTATTTCAAAAATGTCCCAAATTTTTTCCCTGCTGCCAGATTCTATTCTTTCACACCCATGCTTCATAGCCCTACCAAGACGTTCTTTCTAAAATATAACTCTTAATATGTGTTTCTTGTCTCCCCTATTCTGTCAAAGCCAGAGTTAGGATTCAAACCAGGTTTGCCTGTTCCAAAGCGTATCTTCCTGACTACACCATACTACGCTTCCTGAATTAATCCTCAACAGAAGTTTTCAAACACCTTTGTTTTTTCAGCTATGCAATTCTTGGTTTAAAAATAAATCATGGGGCCCTAGCACGTTTGGCTCAGTGGATAGAGCATCGGCCTGTGGACTGAAGTGTCCTGGGTTCGATTCTGGTCAAGGGCACATGCCCGGGTTGCGGGCTTGATCCCCAGTAGGGGGCATGCAGGAGGCAACCAATCAATGATTCGCTCTCATCATTGATGTTTCTATCTCTCTTTCCCTCTCCCTTTCTCTCTGAAATCAATAAAAATATATTTAGATAAATAAATAAATAAATAAATAAATAAAAATAAATCATGGGAAAAGTAAAAAGCAGAAAACACCAAATGAAGTCATTCTGGTTAAAACAGGGGAAAACCTGGGAATCATGTCTGACAGCCTCTTCAGGGCACCCTCACATCTCCACACAATTTTTGTAAATTATGGACCCATTTTACAAATGAACCAACTAGGCCTGTCAAGATTCAATGCTCTGCCCTGTCACCATCTCTCCCACCTGTGATTCAGCTCTCTTCCCTTTCTGCCTCATTGAAAGATGACATATAAAATATCATTTTGAAGAACTCATATCATATGTTCATGAATAGGGTAAACTAATGATTTTTAAATTGAAACTGCTGACAACCTTTTAATAAAGCATATAATTATTTGGTGATGTCAAATAGTCATCCTTTTGATTCATCAGTTTTGGAAGTTTGGTTGGAATTTATAAAATTTTATCGTGGCCTAGATTTCATTATCACTTGGTCTACCTAGAGTTTGTGTTACATTATACCCCTCTGTGACAGTCTGCTTATTTGTGATGACTTTATTTGGCCTCTGTCTATATTACTTCTTATGGATAAGAATCCTGAAAAAAGCAGAATTTGTTGATGGCCTTTACCTCTAAATCTCCTTTGGATAATTATGATTTTTATTGAGGTACTAGGGGCCCAGTGCATGAATTCATGCACCTTGAAAGGAACTGTGGGCCATGAGGCTGTGTTGGGCACAGGGGCGGGTCTTGGCCCATCCTCTGTGGCCCTGCCAGGCCTCTCCTGCCGCAGCCCCCAGTCTCCTGTCTGCTGGCACCCCCATTCCCACTGCCTCTGCTCCCACCTGCTGACAGCACTGAGCAATTTGGGCCGGTGCCAGCAGCAGGTGTGAGCAGGGCCGGGCCAGCGTTGTCAGTGGGTGTGAGCAGTGACTGCTGCCCCGATCTCCCCTCAGGAGCAGGGGGAGGTGGAGAAGTCCTGAGGGGTGATCAGGGCTGGGGCTGGTGCCAGCAGTAGGTGCAAACGCCAGGCAGGACTGCAGCGTGGGAGCAAAGAATTTTCAGTAACCACCAGAGGCTCATCCCAATGACAGTGACCTGCACCCTGCGTTGGCCTGGTGCCCCCGCTCACCTGCTCCACCATCCCACTGCGGCCGATGCCTACCATGTTCCTCACTCTGCCACCTGCTGCTGATGCCCACCATGTTCTGTGTGCACCCCCTGGTGGTCAGCGCACATCATCGCAATCAGTTGTTCCTCTGTTCACTCTATTTGCATATTAGCCTTTTATTATATAGGATAATTGACATATAACATTATATTAGTTCTAGGTGTATAACACAAAGATTCATTATTTATATATACTGTGATATGGCCACCACAATAAGCCTATAATTTTTATTATTTTCGTGGTTTTTTAGACCTTTTTCTAAATTCAACTAATTTTTTTCTTTAATTTTTATTGAATTTATTGGGATGATATTGGTTAATAAAGCTATATAGGCTTCAGGTGTACAACTCTAGAATACATCATCTGTATATTGTATTGTGTGTTCACTACACCAAATCAAGTCTCCTTTCATCACTATTTATCCCCCCAATCCCTCTATTAATCAGCATATTGTTATCTGTTTCTAGGAGGATATTTTTTTTCTTTGCTTAACCCCTTTACCTTTCCACCAGCCTCCCAATCCCCCTTCCCTCTGATATCTGTCAGTCTATTCTCTGTATCTATGAGTATGTTTCTATTTTGTTTGTTAGTTTATTTTGCTCATTAGATTCCACATATAAGTGAAATCATATGATACTTGTCTTTCTCTGACTGGCTTATTTCGCTTAGCATAATACTCTCCAGGTCTTGAAATGGACTGTGTGTGGAGCAAGATAGCTAGATCCCTTACCTTTTCTCCTCCACTTCCCAAATTCAGTTTATATGCAGAGCTTTTCTGTGTTTAAAATGATCCCTGTTCAGTAAAGAGTGATGACATAGTTTGAGATGTATAACATAAATGCCAGACAGTCGTGGTTTGTGTGGAGGACTGAAGAAAAAAAGACAAGCTCTCAGGAACACAGGACCCAGGGACAAAAAGAAGGACATGAGGACTGTAGAACATGAAGAGGAACAACAGACTGCTTAGGAGGCAGGGATGGTGTCAAGGGACCTCCAATCCAGGGAGAGAGAGCAAGTGAGAAAGGATCCAGAGTGTGGGGCGTGATTAGGTTAAAGCTGTGAGAGAAAGACCTTGGCCAGAAGGAGGTGACTGACACCTGTCTCTGATATGTAGCATGGGTGCATCACCAGCAAAGGTTTGGGTCAGTATAAATGGCTACACACCTGTCTCCTCATCTTCCTTATTCCTGTGGGTTCGTCCCACTGACGCCATGGGCTGGGGCAGATAGGACCACTCAGTCACACTTGGCTTCAACTGCCAAGTCATAATGTTCTTAGGTAAAATAATCATTTCACCTAGAAATGTCATCACATGTCTAGGTGTGACTCCAAAGCCGCCTTTCATTAAAATGATGTTTCATTCCAATCTTGGGTCCTGAAGAAATTTTTCAATTATTATTTTCTCACAAAAAGAATAATTGAGCAAATATTTTTCAGTTCCTACTAAAAAAAATAGTTACATATAACAGTATTTTTTTCTAAAATATTTATATTCTTTTTTATACAGTGAAGTAGAAGATAATTGTTACACATTTTCCCCATTACCAACATTAGCCATGATACCCCTGGAGTTAAACATATAGGAGATGTTGCCAAAAACAATTCAAACGGGTTCTTCTGTTCTGTGTCTTTGGTGTCAGTACGTACCAAGCCACAATCCCTGAGAAACAGCCAGTCATTTCACCTATTCCAAACCTCAAGAGCACTGGGGAATTAATATGAGATAGGGATTTGTGATTATCCTTGATAATACATTGTCCCATATTTCCTATACAATACTCTGAGACCCAGAATTAAACTAAAACCCATTGAAGGAATGACAACATTTCAGTGTTTGCACAGTCCAAGAGATCAATATATACCAGATGGATCAATTGGTTGTTGGAGTGTTGGCCCATCTACACTAATAAAAGAGAAACATGGTAATTAGCGTACGACCGCTACCCTTCCCATTGGCTAATCAGCATATCCTTATGCAAATTAACTGTCAGCCAAGATGGCGGCCGGCAGCCATGCACTGAAGCGAACAGGGAGGCTTGCTTGCTCCAGTGA
>NW_005353549.1:538848-541150 GCF_000412655.1 Myotis brandtii | reverse complement strand
CCCTGCTCTGTGCATGACGGGGCGGCGCCCCAACTCCCCAATCGGCCCTGCTCTGAGCCTGACCAGGGGCTGCACTTAGGGATTGGGCCTGCCCTCTGCCACCGGGGAGCAGGCCTAAGCCAGCAGGTCGTTATCTCCCGAGGGGTCCCAGACTGAAAGAGGGCACAGGCCGGGCTGGGGGACCCCCCTCCCCCCCCCCCCGAGTGCACAAATTTTTGTGCACCGGGCCTCTAGTCCTTTGTAATAAAAAGCTAATATGCAAATTGACCAAACGGCAGAATGACTGGTCTCTATGACGCACACTGAGCACCAGGGGGCAGACGTTCAAAGCAGGAGCTGCCCCCTGGTGCTCAGTGTGTTCCCACAGGGAGAGCGCCGCTCAGCCAAAAGCCAGGCTCACGGCTGGCAAGTGCAGTGGCTGTGGTGGGAGCCTCTCCTGCCTCTGTGGCAGTTGGACATCCCTCGAGGGCTCCCAGACTATGAGAGGGTGCAGACCAGTCTGTGGGACCCCCACCCCTGAGTGCACGAATTTCGTGCACCAGGCCTCTAGTACATCATAAAGGTTGCAGGTTCAATTCCCTGTCAGGGCACATACCTAGATTGCAGGTTTGATCCTGCAATTGGAAGTAACCAATTGATGCCCCCCCTTTAGTCTCCCCCTCTTTCTTCAATAAACATATCCTTGGGTGAGTATTTAAAAAAATGTTTTAATTAATTTGCCTTTTTTTTTAAGTCCTACCAAAATCAAATGAGAGAAAAATCCAAGCTATAATTTAATCCAAGAGGAAATCTTCAACTTTTTAAACCAACAAAAAGAGCATTTCAGAAAGAGGCTTGATACTAATTATATTTTGCTGACATATGCCAATTATATTCAGCAATATTGTTCTCCCAGCCTGTTGGGTCACGTAACAGCCTGAGAGAACAATGATGCTGAATTTACAATTGCAGTGAAAGCTTTCAAGAATCTCTTACTCAATTAGATGCTGACAAATTTACCTGTAAGTCATAAAAATTTTATGAAATTTAAATAGTTTCCTAAAGTGCATGTACTTCACACAGTTAACACAATAGCTAAGATATGGAGTCCATTTTTATATATTTATGTTCCTTTCTGATATTTAAGTGACTTAGTAATTATGTATTTTTTTAGCCATATCATCAGTTAATGTATGCATTAAGTTGTCTCTGCCATTTGAAATTAATATAGAAAATGTAACTCAACAATTCAATGGCCTTCTAGTGATGTCCAGTTGTGTTATGATTACGGACAAATGATTTAACCTTCAGAGGATGAGCTGTGGTATATGCTGAAGCAAAGATTAACCACAAATACCAAAATTAAGTGAAGAAATAAATGTTTTCAAGCATCCATGACTCATAGAAATATAATTATTTTATTGAAATAGCAGAATTGAGCATTACCATATGCATTGAAGTTTCATTAGGAATGCAGTGCTTAAATTTATAAAACAATTGCTTTTTATTAAATTGTTGTTTTAGAGAAATAAGGGAATGTTTCCATAGCCATTGTATAGATAGAAAAGGAGAGGTACCGAGCTAGGATTGCATGAAGGAATTATCACATAGAAAGTCTCACACAGACTGAAATGGCTAAGAACTTCTTTGGACTCCATTTATCTCTTCCCTTCAGTAGGGAGTTCAAAGTTTATTCAAACCTTGAGAACACGCAGTGACAAAAATCTAAAGGAATTTAAGATCAGAATCTTATATACCTACTAGAGGCCCGTTGTATATATTCATGCACCGGTGGGGTCCCTCGGCCTGGCCTGCACCCTCTCACAATCTGGAACCCCTTGGGGGACGTCAGACTGCCAGTTTCAGCCCAGTCCCCACAGGCCAGGCCAAGGGACCCACTGGTGCACAATTCCATGCACTGGGCCTCTAGTATATACATATAAGATCTTTGGTTAATCTCTTCCCGCCCTCCCCCTCCCCGCTTCCCTCTGAGATTCATCAGTCTGTTCCATGTTTCCATGCCTATTGATTGAGTGTCTACCCCGTGGTGGTCAGTGTACGTCATAGCTACAGGTCGAATGGTCTAACGGTAACTTAAGTTTTTATAGAGAGATATCTTATTCCTTTGATTGATTGATTTAATAATCTTTGTAAGTAGTTATATACATATCTTATATTATAAAAGGCTAATATGCTAAGTGTCTGGTTGTCCAATAAGCTGTTCAACCAATCAAAGCATAATATGCTAATGATATGCTAAGGCCGCTCAACCACTCACTATGACAGCCGTGGGCAAACTACGGCCCGCGGGCCGGATGCGGCC
>NW_005353549.1:538026-538454 GCF_000412655.1 Myotis brandtii | reverse complement strand
ATGTCAGAGAGCCAGTTTCAGCCCGATCCTGCAAGCCAGGCTGAGGGACCCCACTGGTGCACTAATTCGTGCACCAGGCCTCTAGTACATATATAAATGACAAGCTCCTTGAGAACAAGAACTGTACTGTAGTAAGTCCTCGCTTAACATTGTCAATTGGAAACTGCGGATTTAATCAAAATGATATATAAGGAAACCAGTTTTCCCATAGACTAAGCGACAAGAGTTAACAAGAGTTTCCATAACATATTTCTGGCCACAAAAACATCACCAACCTCTAAATAAAGACCCAGAACACCGCTAATACCAAACATTAATATAAATGGGAGCTATACATACATTTAAGAAGGATGAATAAAAATAAGTAAGAATTATTTTCCAACCCACTTATTCCATTGAAGGACCAATCATACCCACCCGTACCCACG
>NW_005353549.1:534951-537919 GCF_000412655.1 Myotis brandtii | reverse complement strand
CTGGGCCTCATCCTCTGGAAATTCTGTTTCTTTGTTACTAATGTTGTGGCCCCACCCCATAACAAAGAATCAGAATTTCCAGAGGATGAGGCCCAGAAATCAGGATTTTAAAAAGATTCCCAGGTGATTCTAATGTGCAGCCAAGGTTGAGAACCATCAATTCACCTCACAAGCACATCTTTAGGATGTGGGCGGAAACCAGAGGACCCAGAGAAAACTCACAGAAACATGAGGAGAATGTGCAAGCTCCACACACACAGTGGTCCTGGCCCAGAAACAATTTTTTTTCCTCCTCAAGGTTATAATGAAACCATGTTGAACGAAACAACCTTATCCAAGGACCTGCTGTATTTAGCTTACTTAAATGACAGACAGCAAAAAGTTATCATCTCTAATTGAAGCACACTTTACTAATTCCATGTGAAAATGATTATGGCAAACTTCTGGTACTTAGCATAAAAACCATGTGGAATAAAACAGATTCTTACCTTCCTTAAATGTTTACCTTTTAATTATTTTTCTTTTAACATTATTAAAATTAACCACCTTTCAAATAAGTTTTATGGATTATAAAATACGTTTCAAACAGAATTTTTAGAGCACTGTAATATATAAAGTCTTCAGAATAGCCGGGATTCCTTTCTAAAGCACTCCTGGGCTACACCAGGAGGAACTGAATAATTTAACAGGAAGTTTGGGGAAATCCGAGCTAGTGATGTTGTTTCCCTCTATATATCCCCGTCATATAAGCCCTTGTAAATTTCCCTTGATACTTTTTATTTTTAAAAATATGTCATGATCAACTGAGATTTTCTGTGTATAAACCATTTCTCAAAACACAGATTCTGGCTCCTGGTTCAGAAGTCAATTAGAACGTTTATGTGGGTTGTAGGTACCTTACACTCATTTCTATGATTTCTTTGCACTCTGGTGGATACAAATAGATTCTGGAGCCTTTGCTTGATTTTTGCATCTTGACCTTGACCACTGAGGTGTTAGAAAAGCACTTCTTCCTTGTGCAAAGCAGCCATTGTTCTAACAGTTCTTGTTGGCTTGAGAACACTTAAGGTCATGAGATATAGCCCCTTCTCTGACCCAATATCTTTTGCTTTTTCTCTTGAAATTATCTTGTGCTGACTTTCATGTTTGCACTATCATTTATTCTATTTCACTCTCATCTCTTTCCTCTTCCCCTTACTTGCACATACACACAAGTGCATGCACACGCACAGAGAGGAAAATCTATATGTGTCAGACATTCAGCAAGGGAAAGACAAAGGCACTGAGTTAATTACCCATCATTTACTGCTGCTGAGAAGAGCAGATGGCAGCAGACGATATGTAAATGGCAAGGGGCAGTGAATTATTCGATTTTTTTAGATTAATCGTCGATGACAAAGGAAGTGATTACAGGCTGTGACATTTATACAAATGTATACAGTACATCACACTAAAAAATAGAGCTTAATATTATTATGAGGATGTCAGGCATATGAATACTATTGTCACAATACAAAGCAACAAATTTTACAATAACCCAAGAATATGCTCTCCCTTTACCTTAAAATTTGATAGACCCCTGAAAAATAAGATGAACTCAAGTCTGCATAACATGAAGTAGTCCCCCAAACCTAAGCAAATGAAATAAGGTACAAAGTATAGAGAATGCACCACGCAGTAAAGTAGTGTTCATTGGAACATGAAACAAAACCATATTGTTTGCTCACAACAGATCTGGTGTCATATCAGCGAGTAGAATGTAAAACAGAAAAGGTGCTAATAAAATACAGACTCAAAATAGAAACTAAAATTAAAGGTGATGTTTGGCTGTGAGGCCCATTTAGGTGGTGTGGAGGAAGAACATATTAAAAGGGAAAAGAAAAAGGATTGTGCCTATTACATCAAAATTCTATCCTACCCGACACACACACAGAAAATCTCCCAATAATTGTCAAGGTCAGAATGAAGACATTTGTGGCCAAGTTTACCTTTTTAAGTGATACACACACATATATAAACATGAGCCCAAGAGCACAGACAATAGGTCACAAAACACAACACACACACACACACACACACACACACACACTGCCTCCTCTTTGTAGGAAGGAAGCACAGTAGTCTGTATTTTCTGTTGCTTCAATAATTAATTGGCACATGAACAAATCAGATGCTGTCCTTTGCAAATCAGAGAAACTGCCCCATCATCAAAATGTTTTTCATCACCCTATTATTAAATCAATATGGTATTAATATTATTGCAAAGGGAGGAAGCCATTGGGCCACATATTTGTTCCCTGAAAGCATTCTAGCCACTGTGGTTCTGAGCCTCTAGAGGAGAGTTTATCTCCAAATATCAGCATAGAGAAGGGGGGGGGCAGGTTTAGGTCCCATTTATTTGTTTTTTTCAGAAATACTTTCAAAACATGCAAAGCAAAACATCACCAAAATTACTGCTGAGTACATCACCATTATGCATTCTTTGTTGACAATAGGGCCACTCGTGCCTGTGAGTGTGTGTGTGTGTGTGTGTGTGTGAGAGAGAGAGAGAGAGAGAGAGAGAGAGAGTCATCGCCCCAGCATGGAGGGGTGGGAGCGGGAGGGGGAGGGGCATTATTAGTCAGCAGCAGCAGCACTAGGTAGAGCATTTAAGTCTGCCAATCCATTTTGAATGAACGTGGGTTCAGGAATAAAATGTGGGTAGAACCAATCTGCCCTGAAGAAAAGAAAAGCATAAAATATTGCACAAAGAAAGGAGACTTTCCAGGGTGGCTTTAATAGCAACCCAAACTGGCAGGAGCACAAAGCAAGACATTAGCTTTGTGTGCTAGTTTTAGAAAATATTATTGTTTTTTGTTGTTTTTTTCATGTAGCCATACAAAGCAATACTCACCGATGCAAATAATGCTGATCTCTGCCTTTCTTAAACCTGGTGGGTACACCACTCTACAACTTCCTTTTAAAATTT
>NW_005353549.1:517865-534905 GCF_000412655.1 Myotis brandtii | reverse complement strand
ACATTATATAAAAGTATGCTTAGATATAGGTAATTATTATCTTTCATGGAAATGGAGCCTAAAATGTAGGCACATTATCCTTACTCAGCGTTTCACATGTTTTGAAATGTAATCATCTTTTAAATAAATACATTGGAATATTAGTACAGGTTGACCATTACCTGGAAAAGTTATGTAAAAACCTAGATCCCATGATAAAAAAGGACAATGATTTTAGCCAAGGATTCTGTGGAGTGCTCCATAGGCACTGTCCTTGCACTTCAGGGCAGGGTGCCTATGACTTTCAGTTCATCATTGGCAAATAAAAATAAGCCAAACAAAATAGTTTTCCCTGTATCTGAAAGGGGAAACAGTCTAGAAGATTTTACACATAAGAAAGAATTCTGAGACTGTCAGTAAAATCTTGCAATATTAAATAGTAGCCTTATGAAGGCAAGTTGTTAGCTGCTGAATCTTTATTATATCTATGAAAAGTCATCATGTTCCAGATACTTTCATTTTACACAAAACAAAACAAAAATTAGAAAACATTTATCCACCATAAAAATTATAGCAAAAAGAACTTTTATTTTAAAAAATCCTGAAAGGTCTATAAGTAACTTGATTTGGATTTCCTTTTGATTGTATAAGTCTCTCTCCCCAATTTATAGAAAAAGAAAACAATAGACAAGTGGGAAAATAATTGGTAGTCAAACTCCTCTATATGAACACCCAGTTGTGACTGTGTTTAAAGTATTCTATTTTAGCAAAATGTTTTGTAAATAAAAAACATTGAAAATGCTTTTATAGATAATCAAACCAAATTTTATTTGCTTGATAACAGTTTACATTAAAAACATATGTCATGAACATATTATTCAAAATAAACAAGGATTTATTTATTAATGTTATCAGATCAAAGCAAAATCTTAGCAGATCAAAACCATTATCATAAAAATAACTATATGCCTTTTGAAGAAATATAGATTATAAAAACAAAATATGTTAATATGATATTACATGAAAACAGATACATAAAATGAATTCAGTATACAGATTTTATATACTAATAGTTTACCCAGAATATTAAATTATAATCTGTATTTTTATTCAAGAAGATTTAGAAGGAAACATTTTGGGTAGTGAATATAGGCATTCATTAAGATGCCAGTGTTTCTCAATGACATTCAGAGACTATTTAAAAGGGTAATCTTGGAATTTTGGTAAATGTTTTTAGAAAATATATCTAAACTTCAAAGTGTTTTATTGAAATTGAATATTAGTTATATCATCAAAGCACCTCTACTTAAAATGAAATAAATATTTTCAGCTAGCCATAATAAGATGTATTAAAATTTTTAAAAGCTGTCAGTTCATAGAATATAATGAACCCATGCATTTCAAAAAACACTAAAAAAGATCATATAAACTAAAACATTCTTTAAAATCCGAAGACTAAGATCTATAGTCCAAAAGTAACATGGTTTTAGTGTATTTTTTGTTTTACTTTAATGCATATATTATAAGCTTCTCTGATCTGAAAAGAAAATAAACAACTAGGCCTAACATGAAAGAGTGTACTGCGCAGTGTGCAGAGGTAGAACAGTAAACTTCACTAGAGCTTGTCCTTCTGCCTTTGTACTTTACCTTTATAAAAAGTATCACTTATTTTTGTAAAATATTTTAGTGACATATTGCATTGTGCATACATACACATATATATTGTGTGTATTAAATATTTATGATGCATTTTTATGTACATAATACATCTCCTATACCAACACTAAATCATTTGCCAACAGCAAAGATAAAAAGTCTCCAAGAGAGAATGAATGCAGCAGCTCCTTTTTTCTTATAAAATGTAACTGAATGAAGTAATACTAATAGTACTTCAATGCCTGGAATATTTCTAATTTGCCTACTTTCATATTTAGAGATGGTGAAATGCATTTTGTCTTTTGAAGAGAACATCAATTCAAAGAATTATGAAATCCTGTCTTGTAAGAGTAGACCTTCCATTTAATCTTTGAATGATTCTTCCAGTTCAACTCAACTGACTCCATTTTTATCCGTTCTATTTTTAAAGATAATACAGAATTTACTATAGCAACCTAAACCCAAGTAACAGTGTTCCCTCACTTTCTTGCTTGCTGTAACTCAAACCCATAGAGCCCTCTGTTGGACTGATTTCACATTGCATCGCACTGCCCCTGAGGAGCACAGAACATGTTTGGAATGAATGTTTCTTATTTTATGGTAACAATTTTTATTTTAGAAGGCATAGGACACCAGGTTACATGTAGCTTCCCAACATGACAGAAAGCATTTTGTGCCAAAAAAAGGAAAAAAAATGAAATACGTCAGCACGTGATACCTTTGTTCCCGAAACTCCTCTCTGCAGCATCAGCTTCGGGAAGGATGTTAAACTGGCCGATCCTCGAGCACTGCATTCTTCAGTCCCTGAAACACTTGAATGCTTTTTTGCAGAAGGGAGTTAATACAGGCAGCCTTTGGTTGAGCCTGGAAGAGTGATCTAGAGATGAGAAATACACTCATTGGACAAGTAATCATTTAAATGGGTTCTAGAAGCTTTTTAAGTGTTAAAATATTTATACATTCATTTGCAACAACAACATTTTCCTCTACTTAAAAAAGATGTCATCCAAAGAGAAGATTCCTGAACTCTTAAGGGTTATTTTTTTCAATATGAGGCTTCTTGTTTGGCACATTTTTTAATATCAAATTGAGGAGAAAGACTGTTGGCATACCAGGGAGTCAACTTTCTTGGACAGCTCGAGGCTCCCATATGCTGCAAACATCCCTCTGGTCTCCTGTAGGTTTCCTCAACTTATCCAGACTCCTGTCTGGTTTCCACTGTGGTAGGCTTCTCATCACTTCCCACCATCCTTATGGCTGCTCCCCTGAGCTTCTCCAGCCCGCTTCCTCTCACTGGAACATGACACATTTAACTTCATCTTTTATAAAAAATCATGTGGCTCTACATGCTAATGGAATGGCTGTTGTGGATAATGTGGCTGACTCCTTGGCTGGGTCAAGAAGCATCTTAGCTGGCATCTAATAAATAATGTTTATGCCTTGTCTTCATGGAAATTCCCTCTATGTGCATGTGGCAGATTTCCAGAGAGAAAACCTTAAAAGGGGCCCAACAATTCATAGAATTCTCAATCATACGAAATGCATATATAAATCATATTTTTGGCAAATCTTGGTGGGTCATATATCAGAAAAAGGTATGTACCATTTGCAACAGCATGGATGGAACTGGAGAGCATTATGCTAAGCGAAATAAGCCAGTCAGAGAAAGATAAATATCACATGATCTCACTCATTTATGGAATATAATGAATAACATAAACTGATGAAAAAAACAGATTCAGAGACTGAGAAGCATTGATCAGACCATCAAACCTCAGAGGGAAGGTAGGGGAGGGTGGGGATAAGGGGGAGAGATCAACCAAAGGACTTGTATGCATGCATATAAGCCTAACCAATGGACACAGATAACGGGGGGGAGGGCATGAGTGGGGGCATTGGGGGGCAATGGGGTGATAAGGACACATATGTAATACCTTAATCAATAAAGAAAAAGAAAAGGTATGTACACTTCAGCTTTTCTTCTCCCAAAGACCCTTAGCTTATATGATATAGGTTTTCTTTTTAAATCAAACTAATTTACCTCAAAAAGATTTTTTTTTGGTTAGCCCCAGGCAAAGGGCACAAGATCTTTTTTTTTAAACATTCAATTATCCCACATTATTTAAGATACAGAAAGTAAACCTCAGAACTCTCCTCTACATGAAAGGAAAGGTGGATCTTTCCCCTAAGCCAAACTAAAGCTTTCTTTAGAACTTATCCCAGCAAGTTTATATAATACATACGAATCTTTCTTTAGAAGCATAAGTTAGGGGAACAAAACTTAGGTAGTCATGAAAATAAGCAATAGCCCATAAGTCAAAATTTGGGAAGGGAATTTGGGAATAAGCTAAAAAAAAAATCCCTCTTACTTTAGCTCTCATGAGAACCTGTACTGAAGGAACTCTCATGGTCACTCGCTACAGGCTTTTACGTCTATTATCACATTCTGTACAAAGAGGGAGAGAAGGTAGTGGGGATAACTCCTCACAGAGGATTTGACAGTGGTAAATATGGGCAAAACCAATCCAAGGTGTTTGAGACGATGAAATTAAAGTGAAAAGGTCAAAAGAGTGAGTGTCATTTTAAAAATAATTCTAAGACTAATCTATAGAATTTGAAATGAGATTTGGAGGGAAGGCCAGTTTTCCTAACCTTGATCCTGAAGACATTTGCATGATCCTGAAGAATTTTCTTCAGTGATTGTAAGGATTCATTCCAGCATATAGAGAATGGTACCCAAAATTAAAACAAAATTAAGGAGCAAAATTTCAAACAAAATTAAACTCTAGGGCTTGGTATATATCTATCAGCCGATTCTGGCCACATGGTTTCAAATTCCTGCATTCAGAGCACAGAAAACAGGAAAGGTGTGCTTCCCTGGTGAGCAGATTTGCCCCTGCAGTCTTCTGGTGAAGCAAGAGGCATGTCTATGGCCAGCATTCAGCACAGGCAAGTCATTGCAGCAATTCGACTTGCATTCTCTTGACAGACCTGGGAGTCATTTGTGACCTAGATCTCACATTCTGAATGGGTGGACCTTCTAGATTAGTTCTCTAGACTGAGTCGCACCATGTTCTACATGGAACTTTTTACTACTTGGAGTTCCTGGATTGACTTTTAGCTCAAAAATCAAATGGGGATGCCTGTCTATCATTTGCATCTTTGCGCCTGAATGTCTTTATTTCAAGAAACAACACCTTTGAAGATAAAGTAGTTAAAGAATAAAGTGTCTCTTACGACACACATTAAGGGCTTATAAAGCATGACACATATTAAGGGCTTATATGTCAGAAAGCATCACATGCTACAAGCAATTTGCTTACCACCACCCCAAACTCCTGATACGAGGGAGCAAAGACTGCTCACCAAAGACTAAAATAAGAGTCACAGTGCTTCTAAAGAAAGTGGTTGCCAGGTACATGCACCTAGTTTCCTCAACAAACCTTTCGAGATAAGATCTCAATTGACCATAGTAACAGAGCACCTGATATTGATTTCTATCTGTCCTTGTACAAGGTGACAAAGATGAGCACATGGGGTGTCTGTATTATTAATAGGATTTTGCAAATACACATTTTAACTTCTCATTTAATTAATGGGAAAAATATTTTCATGCACATACATATTTTCAACATCTTCTAAAATCAATGTCAAGATTGGAAGTGTTGCCTATTTCAGTGAAAATATTTAGTGAAATCGCTTGAGGAAATAAACCATCAACAAGATGCATAATACTATCAGTTTTAAACTGGCTGAATTTTAGCAAATTAAATCAAATATGATAAAATTAGGTACAAAGAGAAATATCCACTTTGAAAATTGTCTTAAAATCATGACCTTAGAAATTTCTTTATCAGAAAAAGAAACCTAAAGGTTTGTTTTCTTTGACTGAGAGAGTAAACAGACATTCAATATGAAAACCTAATTTTAAATGGCAACCAGATAAAAATGAATAAAAAGCATGTCCTAATGTTTCCCTAAGTTTAGCTAAAGAAATATCTAAGGAAAACATTACTACTCAAACTTCTTTCTTGTCTTTGTAGACTCTACATAAAAAGAAAGCAATAGTTTTCCAGGAAACATGCTCATCACTAGATTCACCCACAGAATTCTAGAACATGCTGGGGATGGCCCCCTTCCACTGGTGACATATGGCATGATGTAGTCCTAGGAGCCTGGATTAATGTTCATTAGAAACATCATCTTGTTGGTCATTAAACTTATCCGGCATCCTCACATTCTGTATATCTTTCATTGCCCCCCCCCAAAAAAAAAGTGTACACACATTAAACTTATCCGGCATCCTCACATTCTGTATATCTTTAATTGCCCCCCCCCCAAAAAATGTGAACACACACACACACAAACACACACACACACACACACAAATATATATCTTTGGGTCATAAGCTGTTAGGAGAATTCTGTCTGTATATATGAGGACAAGGGTTTAAACTGGGGAGAATATGCAAGGGCTAATCTTCCTACATCTAAACTCTCTCTCTCTCTCCAAGCCATGCTGGCATTTTATCAAGTGATCTGTGTAAAATCCTTTATTCATCCATTCATTCCTCTCTGCAGTGATGTGAAGTCAAGGGCAGAATCCTTGGCATGGCATTTAAGGTTGAGTTGCCAGAGAAAATGCAGGATGCCTAGATCACTCTGAATTTCAAATAAACAACGAGTACATTTTTACTCTAAGTATGCAGTATACTTAGACTGAAACATTATCCATGGTTTATCTGAAATTCACATTTAATGGCACATCCTAATTTTTTATTTGCAAATCAGGGAAAGACCCACTGATTCAACACCTCCTCAGTTAATTTTCCCACGTTGGAGCACCAACCCTCTGCTCCTGCCAAAACAGGTCTCCACGTTCCCCACATGCCTGCACTTCCCCGACGGCACGGGTTTGTTTATGGTTTCTTCTGTCTAGCTTGCCTGCCTTTCTCCAATGTCCACTCATCTTGAAGGCTCAGTTCAAACTACATCCTTTCCACAAAATCTTTCTTGATTGTTCCAGAGTGAAATCCTATAACACATTAATTCATCAATTTTCTCTGCCGTGTGGTTTATCTCCTATTGTTTGTTTACAAATTGGTTTCAAACCCGGAGGAGGTTTTAACTTTTCTTCTACTTGGACCCACGGCCTCGCAGTTAGTAGGCCCCATGAGGTAGGGTTGTTGATTCTATTCTACCTTTGCATACTAACCCCAGAATGTTGCTTCCAGCAGACTGTACCTTCTCCAAGGGAAGCCAAGGGGAAAACTGATGGAGGAGGGGCCTACTGTGTGCTGGAAGTTTTACATGTTATTTTACGTCAGGCTGGCCTTATCTTCGCTTTACAATGGAATACACTGAGGTTCAGAAGGGTTACACATCTTGCTTACGGTAACAGTACTATAAGCAAAACGTGAACCCAGGCTTGACTCCCGAGTCAATGCCCGGCCACCACCTCAAGGAATGCTGTTGTCACTCGCCACTGCTGCTGCTACCACTGGATTGTCTGTTGGTTTGGGTGGCTCGGGAAATGAGCGCTCTGGGCAGAGCAGCTGAGGTCAAGCAGGCAGCAGGGACTTTGAGGGCAGCACAGATTGCAGCTGCAGCGGACTCCGCCATCCTGGGAAAAGCAAGAGCAGCTGGGGCAGCAGAAGAGAAAAACCCGGTGCATGGGGTGAAGAAAATTAAGTGGAACAGGAGCAGAGCTGACTCCACATTTCCTGGTAACTGAATGTTTGCAAGCAAACAGCAGTCCGGAGCCAGCCCCGGGCAGAGAGGCCGGCCTCCTGCGTTCCCTGTGGGCTGAAGCAGTTGGGGTCTGGCTGCTGGACATGGTTGCTTGGAGAAAGGATGAAGGAGAGAAGCAGCAGACAAAAACCCAGAGTTGAATTCCCAGCAGAAGTTAGGCATTTATGTGCAGTAATTGCCTGTAGGTCAGTAGATTCTTAAGCAGCATGAAAGCATCTGAAAGGTCAGTGAACATTTTTTAAAATTTCACTGCACATTTGTGCACCACTGCATGCTCCAGGCTCAGGAAGGAAGACATGGGGCGAGTCTAGGGCCTTGGAGGCCCCCCACCCCAACGCCTTGTCCTGAGGAAATACCATCCACCAGAGAAAGACACTTTCTTCAGCCGCCTAGTCTTTTGGAAGCTTATCTAGTGATAAATTTCATTTATGCCTCCCTACTGTTCGGAGACCTGCACTGTCAGCATGAGTGAGATAAGAACCGAAGCGCTAGATTTCCTCCCTCTTGCTTGTGTGGGTTTATGATAGGGAGGCCTATCATTTTACCATGTTGTGTGTAGCTAAATATGAAACATTTGGAAGAAGAACATTCCACAGAATTTTGACCTGCGCACTTAGTGGCCTCCTTAGCTAAGACTACTGTGGTTGTCAGGACAAGCAATGATTCCCCCACATTTCCAAAGACGTTATTATAAACTCGGGATCAATAGACATTACAAAGCAGCGTTGCTTTTATTTCCAGCTTTAACCTTTGAGAAAATCAAGGCTTCGGACTATCGAATTGGATCAGCACATTAGTGATTGCAGACAGAGATACAATTAGGGCATCTAGGTGCAGCCAAACAATGGCACTCTTCTTTGTAAAGGGCCTTCGTTTCCTACCCTGTGTAGGTAGCCACACAATAAAGCATCTCATTGTACAGAGTTTCTCTTTTGTCTTAACATATATCCAAGTGCATTTCCGGTTCCCCATTATGGAATATTCCATTTGACATATGACAAAAATGAAAATCAGATCATTTATAAACCCTACACGTTGTTTAACCTATTAGTGGTCTAGCCAAGATGAGTGGCCAAAACTGACTTAAATGCTTGAGGTATTATTAATGTCCAAAGATGTGGAATCTGTAAAATCTCAACCAGTAAACTACCCTCAGCAGTTAACAAAGGCTTGGTGAGTTAGAGACTCCTGTTCAGTCATAATGCTGCAATACCCCTACTAAGGACCATGGGAGTTCTGAAGCACCTATGATCTGGACTACTTCCCTCCTAACGTTGCTTTCCTGCCCACTTGTCACTATTTCTAATGGCCCAAATGTTCAGATTTGGGGCATGGACATGAGATAGTTTGGAAGTAGGACAAAAATGAATAGCAGGTATAGGGAGCCAACTTGAATTAAGTTCCAGTTTATCTGTTATAGAAGCAAGAAAAAATCCTTCAGACATTTCAAGGGCACAGAGATACACAGAAATATGGACTCTTGCTAATAAATGGCAGCAGCCGGCCAACCACACTGGCTGGCAACCAGCCACCAGAGGTGAAGTGATTCTCTTTCAGCTGAACTGTTTGTCAGGTTCTCTCCCTGACAAACACACACACACACACACACACACACACACACACACACACACACACTTTCTCTCTCTCTCTCTCTCTCTCTCTCGCGCGCGCGCTCTCTCTTCTCTTGCTCTCTCTGTCTCAGGTTGTGCACACCACTGAGATCAGGTCTATGATAGAATCTAGGATCCAGAGAAATTCATTCTTTGCCTCTTTTAAGAAAAAAAAAAAAACATGCTCATGGATTATAACCATCACAAAAAAATCAAGTCTGCAGGACTAGGGTGCATGAAGGCCTAGAGAAGATCATTCTTACTTAATATGCTATCTTCATACACATGAAGAGGGTAAAAGAGGGCTTGAAGTGAAGATGAAAGGCAGTGGTGTTGTTTATCCTGAAGAAGAGCAGGTTAGGAGGTGATCTGATTACTAGTCTCAAGTACACAGAGGGCATTCTATAAAGGTGATGGTGATTGATTGCTCTCCATATCGACAGAGGACCTGACAGGAAGAAATGGGCCTAAAGACAGAGTTCAGTTCAACAGAAAGAAAAATGAATTCAACTTCAGGTTGATCAAACGCAGAAGTGGCTGGCAGGGGGTGTGGAGAGTTCAGCGCTGGAGCTCTTCAGACAAAACAGCTTCCTGGTATCTAAAATTACACCTGCCTGGAAGAACCTGTCCAAGGAGCATGAGGTATTATTCATGTCCAAATGCATCACTTATTCTACGTTAATGGCTAGAAAATAAGAATGGAATGTGGAAACTAAACACTATGGTAAATTACATTATCATGCCTACGGCATTTATAATGCAGTATTTGGCACTCATGTAACACCACCAAAACAAATCCTGTGAGTGTTATCATTGAGCTCCTTGGACTGCATTTGACACAGCTTTTCATTCCCTCCTTTTGAAGTCTACCTTCACTTGGCCTCTGAAACACTTAGTTATCACCATCTTAGTTATCACACCAGCCTCCAAATGTGGACTTACTGAGGCTCAGTCCATGGACAGACCTCTCCCCTTCTTTGGCTATACCCACCCCCTGGACGATCTCATCTTGTTCTGTGCTTTTAAATACCATGTACATTTTGAAGATGCCTACATTTACATCTCCAACCCATACTCCGCCTGAACTCCAAGCTCATATATCAAACTGCTGACTCTATACCTCCCCTTGGATCTCTAATGAGAGAGATATCTAATAAAATCAAGCTCCCAATTTCCCTCTTTCTTTGCCACAAAATTTGTCCCTCCCATCATCTTTGCCATCTCTCTAAATGGCAACTCAATTCTTCTAGTTGCTCAGGCCCAAGATCATGGAGTCATTCTTATATCTTCTCTTCCTCCCCACCCCACATCCAATCCATAGCAAATTTTGCCAATTATAGCTCAAAAGATGTGCATCATTTAATCCTGCCCACGGCTACCACCTGCTTCCAGCCACCATCATCTCTTACCTCCATTATTGCAACACGGCCCTAATTCGTCTCTCTGCTCCCACTCTGCCATCCTGTGCAGTACAGAGTGATCCTTTTTTTAAAAATATATTTTATTGATTTTTTACAGAGAGGAAGGGAGAGGGATAGAGAGTTAGAAACATCGATGAGAGAGAAACATCGATCAGCTGCCTCCTGCACACTCCCCACTGGGCATGTGCCCACAACCAAGGTACATGCCCTTGACCAGAATCGAACCCGGGACCCTTGAGTCCGCAGGCAGATGCTCTATCCACTGAGCCAAACTGGTTAGGGCCAGAGTGATCCTTTAAAAGTGTGTTAGCTCATGTGATTCTTCTGCTCAAATTTTTCATTGGCTTTCAATGCATTCATAGTAAAGCCAAAGTCCTTATTGACTGTACTGTCTATGTCACAAGGACTTAGGTGACAGGGCCTCTCTGTTATTCTTCACCTCATTCACTCACCTCCATCTATGCCAGCCTCCTTACTGGTACTTTGTCATGTCAAGCATGTTCTCACCTTAGCCTGGAAATTTCTTTTCTCAGATATATACATGCCTCCCCTCCTCCTTTCAGATCCCTGCTCAAAGGACACTCACTAATAGGGAGACCTTCACTGAATAATTACTGTAAGTTGGTAACCCCCACCCCTGACCTGTGCCAGCATTCCCTCTCCCCCCTGCTCTGCTCAGTTATTCTCTATATCTGGGGTGACCATCTAATTTACTAACCAAAGAAGCATGTATGCAACTGAAAGGAAGCACTATTAATGGCCACTACAGGTGCCACATAAATCAGGACTTACCCAGGGAAAGCAGGATATATGGTCCATGGTACCTAATCACCACTGTGCCTCCAAGAAGTCACAGACTTCTGTTCATGATTACATTCCCAGCGCCTAGAAGGTAACTGACCAAAGTAGGTGCTGAGTAATTTGTTGATAGAATAGATGGCTGAGTAAGTATTTCCTGAATCTATCAGAATCTGTAGCATACCAAGAAAAATAAAAATATTAGCTAAAATTTTGGAACATTTACTAAGTATGTGCCAGACACCGTAATGACTACTTTGTATACGTTGTCATTTAAAACTCACACCTGCTCTCTTGGACCCATGTTCCAGATTGAAGGATGGTACTTAGAGGGGTTGACGATCTGCTTGGGTTCACACGGCTGGTAAGAGCTACAGTTTCAGTGCAAATCTCTCAGACTCTCAAATGTTTTCAAAGGTCACCATTATGACCTGTTGACCTGTCCCTCTGCCATCTGTGTCAAATTCATTCCTCTGTCTGTCCTCAGAGGGGTCTTTCTCTCTCTCTCTCTCTCTCTCACACACACACACACACACACACACACACACCTACTGAGCTTCCCATGCCTTTCTGTTGCATTCTGAAGGAAGCCCACACTCTTCCACACTCAGCCTCCTGAGGTAGAGTGAGCCTGTCGGGCCTTTCCCAGCTCACCCAATGCCCCTCCCCCTCCGCCTCCTCCCACCGCACCTGACACACCCACATCTCCACAGCAGATGCAGCTCTTGTTTGCCCCTGTTCCTTGGATAGGGCTAGTTTTTCAGCCTCTTTCCTATACTGAACCTCCTCCTCCACCTGTTTCCCTCCCCTCTTTCCCGTATCAAAGTCTGACCCTACTCCATCCTACTGTCCCATAATACTTCCCAAAGCCCCGAGTGAAAGTCAAGTTCTCTTGCTCCCAAGACTGAGGATGCTTAATTGAACTTACTCGTCGTTTATTACAGTTTGCCTTATTAAAGCTATTTATATGTGATTATTAGAGATTCAAAAAGACAGAAGCCACGCTCAACTTCTCATTGTAACCCAGCAGGGCCCAGCAGAGGGCTTGCCTCAGAGGAGGAGCAAAAATGGTATTGATTTTGTTGGATGTTTGGTACGTGGATTGTTTAAGAAGCAGGTGGAGAGGCAGAGCTGAAGCCAAGATAGAAATTGTATAGCATTCATGTGTAAGTGAAAAATGCATGTGTAAGTGAACACAAGAATTTTAAGAAAACAAGTGATGAGTGACAAAGCCTTGAGAAATGCCACATTTAAGGTAGAAGTATAAGAAGTGTGAGTAACTTTTAAGAACCATTTGCTATTCATAACCCTATGTAATATGTAAATATATACAATATCCCATAGAATTGAATGAATAAATTGCACAGTGATAAAAATCTCTTCTCTTTTCCTGGCTCACCGGGGACTGATTTCTCAGCCTTCATCATTTGGTCTCCCCGTGGAGTTAGATTTCAGAGAAGACCCCATCCGAATCCATAAGCAAAAAAACTGTGTGCTATTATATGTAGCTCAATGCCAGCAACTTTAGGGAGAAACCACACACTTGCTAAGTGAAATCATCCCTTTAAGCTACTGTACAAATTTGCTTGATCCGCAGATCTGTTTGGGAAGTGGGGGGTCGGTGGCAAAGGCTAGTTCTAAAACAAATTTAATATTAAAATTTAAAATGCAGCCCCACACAAAATTTCGTATAGATTTGAGATAAGTCATAAAAATCTTGCAAGCGAATACATTTTATTTGCAACTTGTTTGCAGATCAAACATGAGAATCATTTCAAACTTCTGAAAACAGACCACACAAATCTCCATTATGCTGGGACACGAGGCAAAGTTTCCAAGGACAATACGCCACGTTAGCCTGGTTTGCACCGATCCCTAAGCCATAAATTACATCACAGGCAATTATATCACTGAGTTCGTCTGTCCTCTGCAAGGTGACTGTTCAAGTATTGTCCCACTGAGCCAGCAGAGGTCTAGACTGGGAAATGTGTGCGTGAGTGCAGGTTGTTAAAAGGTATGCTCGGGTCTGAGCGGCCTTCTCGGATTATCATCACAGGCACAGCCGGTGCTGCTCTGGTGTTTCTGTGCAGACCCATCGCCTGCCTTTTGTTCTAAGCATCGCTTTCATTAGGGAGCCGACGGCAGCATTTCCCAGGTGTGTTCCTGTACAAAGGGGCTTCATTCTACCCGTGCCCAGGCATTAACGATAAAGGACCCAAATTACAGTCAGAGCTGTGTGGATAAATGAGGCAGGAAGAGGATGATTTTACTGTGCTTCCTGGGTAATCCTACCATTCATTCCTGAGGTAGAGAAGTTTTGGCGAAGAGAGAAACAGATCATTGTGTTTCTTTGCTTTGAGAGACAATGGGCAGCCTCATGAATGTTCTGCCCCTTTCTGGATGTAAGAGAGTGCTTTCGAATGCTGAGTCCCCAAGTCGGCAAAGTACTGATGCTATTTCGAAACATATCTATGTGGTGGTGGTTGTGGAGCAGAATGATCCATAACACAAGCCTGGCTCATTCACCATCATTTTCCATCAGTGTTGCCAGTGAGCAAGAGGTAAATTAATACAAAAGCCAGCCTGAGGTGAAGGCTCACTGTGGTGCAAGCATGTTCTGAGCACTCTGTATTTATTAACTCATTTAACTCTAATTCAGCTATATTATCTCCCATTTTTCAAACAAGGAAACTGAGATACCTCCAGAGTATGTAAGTGACCCAGAATCACGCAGAGCTGAGATTTAAAATGCAGGCAGTCTAACTCCAGCACTTACCTTTTCAGCAAATATACTGTGAAGGTAAGTTTCCTCCCTTCTGAACAAATAAAGTTTCAATTAAAACCCAGTATGTTCATCTTTATTTCCTCTTTTAATAAACCATTGTATCCCTCCTCCTTCTTCATGGGTTGTCTCACCTGACTCTGTGGATACTATTAAAAACCTATTTTACTTTTGAAAATGGTTGAAGGGCACAAAAAATTGTCATCCAGACTGCAGAACAATGGGTGAAAGGGGGAGGGGGAGAAGAGAATGCAAAGGTGCTAATACTGATTGAGTAAATATACAAATTGAAGTAAGATGTTCAGGGCTGCATTAATTTCCTGGGACTGCCCCCACAGTCTTCTCAGTGAACAACTTGCAGAGGATTGGGGTCCAGTCGGTAACTGTGTCTGGCCGAGGGAGTTAGTGCCCGTGGAGGAGCACCCAATGCTGCCCATCTTCTTGGACTATTGACTGTTGCCTTTACCTTGTTTATCTTTGACTTATGTTCTTTTCAACTATTGGGACATACTCATTCCATGCCAGACTTCTCTAGTTGCTAAACTTAGGGTTAAATGTCTACCATAGTTTAACACAATAATTAAGAGCGTGGCATCAAATCTCAAAGGAAGAGGGAGGGATGGGAAGAGATCAACCAAAGAACTTGTATGCATATATGCTTAACCATGGACACAGACAATAGGGTGGTGAGGACCTGGGGCAGGGGACAGGGGGCAGGGGCAGGTTCATGGGGTCAATGGGGGAAACAAGGGGAATATATGAAATACTTTCAACAATAAAGATTTTTTTAAAAGAGCATGGTCTTTGCAATAAGTCTAACTTAGATTTGAATTCTGACCACCATTTACTTACACCGTGCTAAATTATTTATCTTTCCTAACTTTTATGTCCTGTATAACATTGGTATACTATCACTTTAATTATATTTAAGGATTAAATGAAGCAATGAATGTGAAGTTCTAATCATAGTACTTGTTACACATCAGATGCTCAAAATATTGTTATTTTTTATAATCATTATTTAAAATCTTGCATCTACTTTCCTCCGCCTTTTCTCAAATATTCTGCCCATTTTTATCCTTTTCATCCACTTTCAAACTTAGTGGCTTAAACAACAAAAATGTATAGTCTCAAAGTTCTAGAGGCTAAAAGTCTAAAATCAAGGTGTCAGCTGCATTGGACCCCTCAGGGCTTCAAGGGGAATCTGTTCCCACGCTCTCCTTGGCCTGGAGATGGCTGTCTTCTCCCTCTGCCTCTTCACATAGTCTCTCCTTTGTGTGTGTCTCTCTGTGTTTACATTTCCCCTGTGTCAGGACGCCAGTCATATTAGATTAGGGCTCACCCAAAGGACCTCATTTTAAATGTATTACTGCTGTAAAGACCCAATCTCCACATAAAGTCACATTCTGAGGTACTAGGGGCTGGACTTCAACATGTGAATTTGGAGGGACACAATTCAACCCATAACAAAGGTCACAAAGTTACTAAGAAGTGCAGCTGGTATTCTAGTTCAGGTTTTTCTGATGCCAGGAGGTGTTCCATTCATTGTCATGTTGCTTTGCACTTAAAGATCCATGAGTAACTTTGAACACCAATTTCTGGGGACCTCAATATTCTACATGAGGCTCTAAACGGTAAAAATGTCCAAAAGATTTTCTTCTTGAAAGTAGACATTTTTAACTCTGTCTCTCTAGCATCCCTTTTCCCCCAATGAAAAGAGCACCCCTTTCCCTTCCACTGCGAAGCTGACCATCCCCCAACACACACACACACACACACACACACACACACACACACACACACTACACATTCTGGTCAACTGCCAATCTCAGCACCTCCTCCCACACCAGGTTCAGGGTGGACTCAAATTCTCAACCAGCACCTCTTAACCTTGGGTCTTTAGGCGATAAAGATGTGATCCCAGATTTTCCAAAGGTAATGTCCCTACCACATGGAGAAGCCTGAAATCTGAAACTATAAGCACCGCACATAAGCCAAGTAAAGAGGTTGACAGATAGAAAAGCAGACAGAATGGACCAAGAGATAGAGACCCTGAGGTCAGAAGCTCCTTCAGGCTCTGCTTTTATCTGCCCTGAGACTAGCTCTACCTCACCCTTTGCATGGCTTGGTTATTTAAGTCAATAAATGACCCCAGTTTTGTGTTTGTTTTTCTCAAGACATTTTAAAGAATATTGTACTCACTTGCCACCAATATTGATTGGAAGTGAATAAATTCTGAATTGAACCATGGAATTTATAATGTCTGAGGTATCATTATGTGAAGAAACATTTCAGAAGTAGAATTCATAATCCTCATTGAAAAACTAGTGTAAGTGTTTGGAAAGGCCATAGCCCTATGTTTTCCATCTGTACTATAATCATTTTGACTCGTGATTTCACACAGTAACCCCTGGAGCAAACCATCAAGATGGTTAATCCATTTTAAGATGAAAAAGTGAAAATTAATAACAGTCAATATATGGCCTACTATCAAACTGCTATTGCTAATGGATACATTTTCAGCTCATCATTACAAATCATTTTTTCAACCAGAGACTCAAGCTCCTCTAGGTAACATTTTAAATAAAATTGTATTGTATTCTCTGGGATTAAAAAATTTCAGAGCACATTGCCCAATACAATAAATTAACTATTCGATATATAAACACCCTTATTACCTAGTCATAATTTTCTACATTAATCTTAAGCTTATTTTCCAGACTCATGCTCTAAAAATTAGTTTTATAATCTGTATCTTAGCCAATAATATCATAATAATTTCTAACAGAATAGCATCTTCCTCAATAAGGACTAAGAAAACAACTTTAAAAAATTAAAAGTTAATATTCCTGGTTAGAAATTTTATATCTTCAATACAAAACATTTTAAATTATGTAAAGAGTCACATATCTTCTCCCAGGAGTATTCCTCCTGCCAATGTCATTTAAAGAAAAGGCAAATAAATAATATGTGTGTACTGTGTGCAAAATGTAGTAATATTTCACCTGCTTTGAAGCAGCATATATTCTAATGGCTGAAAGAA
>NW_005353549.1:481522-517828 GCF_000412655.1 Myotis brandtii | reverse complement strand
ATGATCATCTTTAACAGAAACATATTCCAAAGTGCTATAGAATAAAGAACTCATATATACATGGGTAAAAGTATAGATATAAGAAAAAACTGTAGACATAGATATGGATATCGACATATCTTCTCCCAGAGTATTGCAGATGCAGATATTGGTATAGATATAGAGATGCTTATAGATATGTAGATGCAGATATAAGTGTAAACATAAAGATATGGGCATAGTCATATATATGAGAGATTTCTAGTACTTGGAGTAGACATCTGTTATTTCTACCTCTCCACCATCCCTTTTCTCCCACTGGACATTGTACCTCTTTACCTTCCATTGGGTAACTGACCCCCTGCCGCTGCATGTCCTAGTAGGCTGCATATCACAGCACCTCCTCCCACACCCAGTCACAGAGTGGATTCATAAATTCTCAATCAGCACCTCTTTCCCTTGGGTCTAAGGGTTTTAAGTATGTGATTCCAGATTTCCCAAAGGTAATATCTTCTCCCCCCCTCACCCCCAGAAGCCTTAAACCTGAGATTTCGAGCACAACACACAAAAGCCATATAGAGAGATTGAGAAATGGTCAGAGAGACAGGCAGGAAATATGACTCAAGCTCCCAGATTGTAGCAAAAGATAGGAAAAGTAAAGAAGAGGTGATGTTTGCAATTGCCAAAAGGGAATTTGAATCTTAGATGAGGAAAAGATGTTGTTCCCAAAGTTTGGATTCCAGAGTCTGTGAAGCATGAAAGGTGCTATAAACATTGAAATGGAAGACCGTGGAATTTTTTACCAGAAAGTCTTTAAATTAAAATACACTGCTTTTTGTCTAGGTGATTACATCTCAATTTTCTCAATATTTGTCTTTCTCAATCAGAATTTAGGTAAAATAAGGAACAATATTTAACAGAACTTAGAACTATAAGGGGATGATGGGGTCCCATCCTTCAATATCCTCTCTACAAGCTTCTACATCCATCCATACCTATCACTCATTTATGCTCTTCTCCTAAAGAATATTAAGATACATGTACAATTAAGTTTAAAATAAAATGAATGAGCATGTTGCTATCTACCCTGCAAGCACAAGAAACAAAACTGGTTTTTAAAACAAAAATTCTTTAACATTTGATGTTGGCTAGATAGAAATAATCAGAAAAGAACCTAGGTTCGTGGTGGGCCTGAGGCTCTTCTTTGGCCCCTTGAGTGTGGCTCTTCCTAAGCCTTAGGAGTACCCTAATTAAGTTAATAACAATGTACCTACCTATATAGTTTAAGTTTAAAAAATTTGGCTCTCAAAAGAAATTTCAATCATTGTACTGTTGATATTTGGCTCTGTTGACTAATGAGTTTGCCGACCACTGACCTAGGTAATTCATACAAACTCATAACCCAAGGATTCAAGTCATTCAGGAAATAACTTCCTTCTGGGGAAAAACCCCCAGATACTCTTTGAGCCTCTAATCCAGACTATGAGCCTTCATTTTGATATTTAGAGGGAATTTAATAATATGCTTGTGCCTATGCCTTTCCATCAAATTAAATAACATAAAAAAATAGTTGTTCAGGGTTCAATTATTTTACACAAGCCCATTCTCATCCCAACTCTCTAACACTAAGTAAATTGTCCAAGTGGGCAATCAGAATACAATTAAATTTTATGAATAATTGCTGTAGTTTGCTATAGCCTTAAAGAGTTAGGCACATTAAAGGAACCTAGAGGTATAGATCTCTAAAATGTTTAATTATAATATGTTATAATTGTCAGTACTTAAAGATTAGCATTTTAAAGAGTAATGTGTGTGTGGTTGCTTCATGGTTATGAAACAGAGTCATTTACTAGGCCCCTCTTTTGCCACATCTATTGATTTATTCTCAATACAGTAGAAAAAAGATCTTTAAATGGATTCCGATGACTTTCAGAGGCAAGCACCCCTTAACAAACTCCCCACTCCTCCTTCCAATCACAACACAAAAATTACCAGAAAGAGTCGATTTCTCTTGAGGGTGATCATGTGATCATGAAGACAAAAAAACCATACTCTACATTGTATTCATTGTGTTAGATAATTTTGCCCAACTGTAGACAAATGTAAGTGTTCTGGGCATGTTTAAGATATGCTAGGCTAAGCTATGATGTTCTATAAGTTGGGTATATTGAATTCATTTTTACTTTATATTTTCAACTTATAATGGGTTTATTAGGGCATAACCCATCATAAGTTCAGGGGCATTTGTGTGTATACAATATTCATTTGTACCAGAAATCAATAACATCATGCAACTCTTTTCACATGGTTGCACTATTAAAAATTGAGAAATTCTCAGTAACCAAGAAAATTATTTAGGCTAGAACTTCAAGAATTTTATTTATATATGAGAAACACACTCACATAAATTCAGAAAATATGTTTTTACCCTTCAAACTATAGAAGCCATGTAAATATCACTTTTTAATGTCACATGTATTTTATAGGTTGATTTAATACAGCATAGTCCTAGTCCCAGTACTATTTTTCAGACCTTTTTTGCTTATTTACCTCACTTTATTCTTTAGAATAAAATATATAGAAATAAAAAGCAAATTAAAATGAATCCATTAGACTTAAAGAGGTAGTACAACATATTCCCATCAAAGACGGAATTAAAGTCCTTTAAGTAATTGTCATAAAATTGTTCAACCATGGTAATAAGCTTTCTTTCTAAACAATTTCAAATCCTCTTCTAAAACAAATGCCATCAGAATCATTTTCAAATCTCCACTAAATTTTAATAATGTACCTAAGTGTTTAAGAATACTTGAATGTTCTTAGGTAATTATTAGGATATGAGGGAAGGTTAATCTTTTCTTTGAGGTCAGACAGAGACATATTTGAACTCAGAATGTGAATATCAAATCTTGATAGCTAGAAATCTGCAATAATTTCTCCCTTGAAACAATCTCACTATTCTTGACAGAGCTGACACTATCTACCATTCACTGGCAGCTGACATACCTGGCCTGCCAGTATCCAGTGTACCCTAGGTGAGCACATGACAACACCTACCTCTGCTGAAACTGCACACAGGATCCCCAGAGCTCACCTAAGTCTCAGGGTAAGAGTCATAGTCATCCATGAATCATCTCCCAAATTTCCATAAGAACAAATCATTTCACAAAACAAGAACTTTGGCTCTAACCGGTTTGGCTCAGTGGGTAGAGCGTCGGCCTGCGAACTGAAAGGTCCCAGGTTCGATTCCGGTCAAGGGCATGTACCTTGGTTACAGGCACATCCCCAGTAGGGGTTGTGCAGGAGGCAGCTGATTGATGTTTCTCTCTCATTGATGTTTCTAACTCTCTATCCTTCTCCCTTCCTCTCTATAAAAAAATCAATAAAATATATTTTTTTTAAAAAGAACTTTGAAACCCACCTATGAAAGTCTCCTTAAATCCAGTCATGCTCTTTACACATTTAGGTTTAACTAGTGACAGAAACTATAGCATAGCAAGATTTAAACAAGACCAAAGACTATTATTGTCTTAGGCAAACAAAGTCCAGTGGTGGGGAATTCAAGGCTGGTGGATGGCTTCCCCTGCTCTGTTTATGTTCAGCACATAACTGTGCCTCACTGCCCAAAAGGGCTGCTCAAGAGCCAGCCCTCCTGTCTTCTAACCAGGAAGAAGAAAGAGTTTAAAATGAAGTCTGATCCTTACCCACAAGAATATTTTGCAAAAGTTATTATATATGACACTTCTGCTTATATCTTATTGGCCAAAACATAGTCATGTGGCCACAGCTATCATGGAAGACTTGGAAATGGAGTCTTTATGGAATGTAACCAACAAAAACTCAGGAGATTCTGTTGCTAAATAAAAAGAAAAGAACTACTATTGAGGGGTTAGCAGTCTCTGTCTCCTTCCTCTCTTCTAAAAACCTTTAGAATTTAAAAAGCCAAAGAGTGCTATTACCCAAGCAGATACCAGTAGCCAACTTAGAAAATATAAGGATGGAGAAAGATTATAACAACAATATTTTAGGTTTCTCATTGGGCATCACACTACACGGTAAACTCATCTTTAAATAAATAAAATCTGTAAGTATGTTATGGCAAATACTTAACAAAACAAAGAATTACTCATGAGCGAAACCCCACTGGATCTATGTGAGTAGGAGAGATTTCTAAAAATTATATACCAAGAAAATTGTAAATTATATCCCATTAAAAAAGTCCCAACGCAACTAATTTTATGACTGCGAACAAGAAATTTCTACAAATTCTTTATTGAATTATTACTTAATGCTAGAAATTACATTTCTATGGAAATAAGTAGATTTAGATTTTATCTGTTTGGAGATCAAGTTAAGAGCTGAGGCAGATGGCGACATTGTGTTTAAACAGTAACTAAAAACTGCAATTCTTTCAGCCTTACAGTTTGGCTTTCATTTACTTTTTAAAAAAAAAAGTCTCTTCAGAAGTAAATCACTTGAGCAGAAATCTTTATGGCATATGATATATGAGAATTGGAACTCAATGTTGATGGTTTATAAGACAATTAATTTTGTCAACCTAGTTATGTTCTCAAATGCAGAGTTTAAAAGACAGAGATCAAAATACACATAACCCAACATAAATAAACAATAAAATATTAATGTGGCTGAAATGTTAATACTATCTCTGTGTGTGTGTGCGTGCATATGTGATGAATTTTAATTTTTACACTTCAAAGTGGAAAAAAACAAGTCCACAGTAGCATCAGGATCATCTAAGTCAAGCCAGATGGGAGACAGGGCAGGTCAATATCCTGCAAAAGCCCTAGGAGCTAAGAAACAAGAATCAGGAGCCACAGTAACCACTCTCTGAGTCCTTCTAAATGAGAGAAGAAAATGCTCAGGGACTCTGTGTTGGTATCAGCTCTTCAAACACTAGGATAACTGTGCTGAGGAGACCAATAACTGACTTTCCAGCTTGGATAATGCATTTTGTTTATACGTTTGTATTAATCATTGAACACTTCTGGGTGACTGCTGCTAAAGCTGATTCACTCCCTCATTTATTCCTCCAATAGATATCTACAATTTGAACATTTAGACTTCTAAGCTCCAGAAAAACAACATGAATGAATGAATGAATGAATGAATGAAAGAAACACCATCTATGGAAATCACAGTGTGTGTGTGTGTGTGTGTGTGTATGTACCACAGTATCACAGAAAGGAAATTGACATAATTATTACAATACCACTATATAAATGAAAACTATATATTCCCACGTGTGTGTGTGTGTGTTTGTACCACAGTATCATAGAAAGGAAATTGACACAAATATTACAATACCACTATATAAATGAAAACTATATATTCCCACAAGGAGCACCTAGTGCAGAGTTGATGGTGATAGTGGGGTAGCACAGAGGGATAGGAAAGACTTCTTAAAGCAAGTGACATATAAACTAAGACCCAAAAGGTGAATAGAAATAGCTAGAGAAAAAGAGAAATTGTCCCTTTCAACTTGAATACAGAGGAATTTGAAATAGATTTATGGTCTGGTGTTTCAACTGGTCAATAGGATTATTTCCCCCAACTACTGATCACTGAACGTTGAATGCATCATTTTCATTCATTCCCCAGATAGCTTCCTGAACCCTCCTTTGTGCTGGGCACTGTCCTGGGCAGTGGGTGTGCAGAGAAAAACGAGGAGGGATGGGTGGGATCCAAGAAGTAGCAGATTCTGTCTCTCAAACATTTTTGTTGATTCTGAAAGTCTTAAAATAAAAACATTAAACATTTATATAAGGATGAAAGCATTCCATTACTATTCATTAGAGTCACTGCCTCACATTGGCACCACATCTCCCAGGAGGCAGTAACTACAGTGGTTATGAATATGGACTTGGGAGCCAGATTGCCTCGGTTCAAATCTTCACTCTGTCATTCATCAGTTACATGAGCAGGACCAGGATAATTAACCTCTCCGGAATTCAGTTTTCCCATCTGAAAATGAGGGTAATAATAATTGTTTCTACCTCATGCAGTGGTTTGAGGATTAAATGAGTTAATACATGTAAAGCATTTAGAACAGTGTCTGCTCCATCAGAAGCAGTCAGTAAGGGTTGCATGATTATAGCGAAAATTCCAGTATAATCATCCTGGAGTTCAATTCACTCCATGTTACTCGGTATAAATAGCATTCTGTCAGTCTTGTTGCTTTTACACAGCCTTAGACAAGTCACTTAAACATCATTAGTCCGAGTTTCCTCCTCTGCAAAGTGGGGGCAATGGTACCAGCCTCACAAGATTGTCTTGAGGGTTAAATAAAATTGCAGATTGAAGGGGCTGTAGGCTGCAAATTGCTATGCAATTGTTGCTTGTTGTTATTATCTTGCTCTTTTTAACCCTCGTCCCCAAATTGATAAGTGCTTCTCTCTTTAGGAGGAAGACAAAACCCAACATGCACACATGACTTTGACATAATGCTTCCTGCTCTCCAGATAATATAAAGCGGATGAAAACGAATGCCTCCACATTGAGACTGGAACGAACTTGGCATCAATTTGTAAATTCAAAAGCTGATATAATTTTGAAGAATATGAGAAGCAATATCCTTGTCGTTTCTGCTTTGGGCAAGGGCTGCATTCTCTTATGTGAACTGACCTCTGCATTGTTCTCTCTTCAAGCGGCATTTTAACAACTGAGAAATCAAGACACGAGCAGCCCCTTACCTCCCGGCCTCATGTGAGTCCCACCTTGCACCCTACTTGAGTGCCTTCTGTATGTTGGTACCCTACAAGGTAGCCACGCTTGCCTGTCTTTTGGCAACTCATTCCAAAGAGAGATGCTCAGAGGAGAGGAGAGGGTTGGCCTGGTGGGTCCGGGAATTGACTTGGATCCCTTTCATTGCTCACATATTCGCTGAACACTGACTATAAATCTGGCAACATGTTAGTCTCTATGGAATTTGCAAGAATGAAGTTAATAGAACCCCAAGCCCCAAGGGAATCACAGACTCTAGTGGGAGAGATGGACAAAAACGATCTGGCAACATGTTAGTCTCTATGGAATTTGCAAGAAAGAAGTTAATAGAACCCCGAGCCCCAAGGGAATCACATACTCTGGGAGAGATGGACAAAAACACAAATTATGCAAGTCAGAATGTGGAATCGGTGCTGAAAATAAAAGTGTAAGCGAGGAAGTGTGGAGGCTCAGGAAGGGTAATTTGATCTGTCTGGGTCGGTAAGGAGGGGCCTTCAAACATGTTTCTGGCTTCCCAGAAAAGATGACATTTCAGCCGGGAGATGAAGGATGAGTAGGTTTCTTAGGTGAAAAAAAGGATAGGGAAGAAGGCCAGGTTGAGGAACAAGATAAGTGGTGACACAGACATGTGGAAGAGCAGCTATGTCCCTAAAACAGGGAGTAGAACCATAGGATCTGCGATGGGGGAAAGAAGGAAGAAGGAAATGAAGGCCAGGAAAGGTAGGCCCCAAATAGAGAGCCATAGAGAGAGCCAGAATAAGGCATGAGTATATAGGTTTCTGATCAGTGGAGTGAATAACACACACACGGGTCTGCATTTTAAAAGCTAACTTCCTCTACTCTGGACAAGAAGCACCAGGAATTCATTCCTGTCTGGAGAGGAGTCACCAACAGCGAACGGTCACTAACCTTGCCAGCTTGTCCAATGCCTGCAGGCAGGCTGTGCCCAAAGGCTGCAGTAAAGACGCTGCAGGACTCGGGAGCTGGGCAAACACAAACCTCACCGCTCGCTCGCAAGGCCAGTGCTGCTACCTGGAAAACTACTGGCATGAAGACACCTGATCATTTATGCTAACTAATACTGCTTGATTTCTCTGGCACATACGCGTGTATATGTGTGTGAATTCAAATTCATACTTATAAGGAGGCCTGCGGTTGCATTAGGGTGTTTTATTTCCTTCATTTCAGATGAAGTATTTGTATAAAATGGAAACAATTCATTTCAAATGCCTCAGTCCCCGAGGAGGAAGGCCAGCTTTCTCCGATCGGCCCCGAGGGAGGAGCCGGCTCCACTGTTGCATTTTATAGTTTCTACTGTGCTTTCCCTGCCTGTCCCCACCTCCAAGAAGTTCGAGAATTTGCCTGTGATTTCCTGCCATCTATTCCCCAGATTCCCTCCCAGAGGAACTCACAGAGAGTGGGGCAGGACGACAGGCAAGAAACAGATTGCTGAACTGGCTCATTCCACAGCTGTCCTCTTTATTTTTTTTTAAGTAGTTTAGACAAGGGGGAGTGGGGGGGAGGCAGCTACAAACTAAACCACACACAGCTTTTTATAATCCTCTGTCACACTCTCTTCAAAAGCAGGAGAAATTAAGGTCCCAGTGATTTCAGTTGAGCCGTTGGATCAGCAGATGTTGCATAATCAATGGTGTTTTGAGGATTCTGCTTTGAATTCAGAGCCTCAGAACGAGGGCAGCCTCTCCCAATAATCGATGTTCCTTTCAAGTTTATCTTATTCATTTCTGAATGTTGGAGAGGAGGAATTACTTTAATGCAAGTTTTACAGACGGGAAACTCTTGGTCCTGGAAGAAGCAGCCCGTCAGTGGAAGAACCATGATCGCCATTGGTCTTGCTCACACCCCTCCTGTTTTGTCTAAGAAACTGGCCCCGACCCAGCGACGTGAAGCCAGCTTCCCAGTCTCATCATCCACTATAAGACCAATCAATATTTATTGAGCAGCTACTGCTAAGGATTCAGAAAGACACAAGCCAGAATTTTAAAAAGCCACTACCTCTCAGGCACTTTTATTCTAGATTAAGAAATAAAACATAGCCTGACTGGTATGACTCAGTGGTTGAGCATCGATCTATGAACCAGGAGGTCATGTTTCGATTCCCAGTCAGCGTGCCCAGGTTGTGGGCTCGATCCCCAGTGGGGGTGCCCAGGAGGCAACCAATCAACGATTCTCTCTCATCATTGATGTTTCTATCTCTCTCTCTCCTTCTCCCTTCCTCTCTGAGATCAATAAAAATATATATTTTTTTAAAAAGAAATAAACATAAATTTATGGAAACTTAAGAGCTAAATAGCAGTGCGAGACCAAAAAAGAAAATGCCTCTAGAACCTTCTTTCCCGTTTTCCTAACCACTCACATGGGATGTTTCAAGCCTCCACAGCGGTCCCTGTGCTATCAGCTTGCCTCTACAGCAGCACGCCTCCACACTAATGCAGAGAGATAGTCCCATGAACAAAGCTGACCACGCTGCCCCCTAGATTTAAAATACCTGCTCTTCCCCACTTCCTGCTGTGTGAGGGCCAACTGCTGATCTTTGTGGTAGGGCTCCTCACTCCCATTTCAGTTTACATCCACAACTCATTTCTGCATTTCCTTCCCACTGCTGCTGTAACAAATTACCACAGACTTAGTGGCTTAAAATCACACAAATGTATGACCTTGGCCTTCGTCCTGGAGGCCAGAAGTCTGGAATGGGTCTCACTGGGCTAACATCAAGGTGTCTGCAGGGCTACATTCCTTTCTGGAGGCTCCAGGTGAGAAGAATCTGTTTTCTTGACTGTTACAGGTGGAGTCGGACCAAGTTAAGGAGTTTGCACTTTGTTCCGGCACAATGGGACATCGCGGTAGTGGTTTCACTAGGAGACTAATGTAATCCATTCTGCATCATTAAAACTCACTCTGGCCCTAACCGGTTTGGCTCAGTGGATAGAGCATCGGCCTGCGGACTCAAGGGTCCCAGGTTCGATTCCAGTCAAGGGCATGTACCTTGGTTGCAGGCACATCCCCAGTAGGGGGTGTGCAGGAGGCAGCTGATCGATGTCTCTCTCTCATCAATGTTTCTAACTCTCTATCCCTCTCCCTTCCTCTCTGTAAAAAAATCAATAAAATATATTTTTAAAAAATAATAATTAAAAAAATAAAAACTCACTCTGGATGATGTGTGACCAAGGAATTGGAGGGATCCAGAGAGGGAGCAGGAAAACTTGTCAAGAACTGTTTGGGGAAGGAGATGGAGACAGGGATGAAGAGAGAGGAAAAGATAGAAGAGCGGCCTTTTAGGGCAAGTATACTAGACAGATTTCTGGGCCGAGTTAAATACTCATTTGACATGGTATTGGTACTTTTGAAGGAAATCCTGTCTGCCCAGTTTCTAATTCTCACCAGTGACAATCAACTGCTCAGATGTAGCCATGGGGGAGACAGATGGTTGGATTTATCCCAGCTTGGGATTTTGCCAAGAAATATTGTGGATGGAAAGTATGGTGGATGTAAACAGGAGCAGGGCAACTGAGGGCTTTTGCAAGGAAGTGATTATCATGAGTTACCACTGACTCCTCACTGAGAAGAAGGCAAGTGGAGCCAGGAGGAAAATAGATGGTAGAAATCTATGGAATGATGCTTCCAGGCTCTATTTCAACAAGTGTATTAGGAGGTCAATGGGAGGGAATCTGCTATTTTATTTTGCTATTTTAAATGTGGTACAGTTCCTGCTTATGGAAACATCTAGAATATGAGAGAAGATGGCTGAGATGAAGAGCATGAAAGAATCAGCCACTAAAGATAAGTGGCCAAGGAACGGAGAGGTCATCTCCGTGGCTGTCCGTTGATCCAGAACTCATGACATACAGGGAGTTGGTTACCAAGAGATCATGGGCAGGCCGCTCAAAGAGGAGAACAGGTGGTTTTACCAGATGGTGTAAGGTTCAGAGGAGTAGGATGTTGTTGTATAACTCATGACATACAGGGAGTTGGTTACCAAGAGATCACGGGCAGGCCGCTCAAAGAGGAGAACAGGTGGTTTTATCAGATGGTGTAAGGTTCAGAGGAGTAGGATGGAGTTGTATTTTTTATAAAGTGGAGCAGAAATCATGACCAAAATTGCCAATAAGGATTAAGGAGGGCTCTGACTCCAGAACTCAGCCCTGAGTTATTGTGATTTGAGAAAACAAGCAATGAACCTGTCTTAAGAAAACCAAGTCCTTATGGACCAGCTGGGCATCAACTAAGGACTGAGGAGATGGGAACAGCATTCAGAGAAGAGTTTGGGGAGGTAGGGGAGATTGCTGAGTGCGGATACGAACTCCCTGACACATGGCAGATGGCGAGGCTCGGGGATCAGAGGGAGAGAGGATGCAGCAGGTCAGAGGCTATAGTGAGTAAGAGGATAAGGTTTGTCAGTGTATATATCTCTTCTACCCCTGGAGAGTGTTTACAGACCAAGAATTTTGTCTTACTTATTTCTATATTTCAGAATAATTTTTGAAACACTGGGTGCTCAGTAAATGTTAGTTGAGGGAGCGAGGAATGCCTGCTAAATGATGAAAAAAGAGAAGATAGTAAATGCCAAGTCTAACATCTCCCCTCTGGGGGAACCGGGCTAGAAGGGACTCAGGGTTTATTTCCTTGTCCACCCCGGAAAGGCTGGGTGCCAGTCATTCTGGTTTAGTTCAGCATCACTTCTCAGATGATTGGGAGGTGGAGGCTCCCTGTCTTAGGCTGGAGGCTTCTCTCCCCAGAAGACCTCACATGCCATTTGGCTCAGAAGGATTGCTGCACAGTGACTTGCTGGCCTCGGGGGTAGTTACACAAAAGATAAAAAGGAAAATGTCACTTGTTAGGTTAGCACCAAGAAATTAGTGCCAACAGATGATTTGGCAAAGCGATAAAAGTCATGGAGATTACAAAAGGGATTGGCATCGGCACTGAGACCTGCAGCCACATCCCTGCGCCCACGGAACTGGGCGGGGTCTGTTGGCACCTACTAAGGAAGACGGGCTGCATCTCCTCCCGAGGAGTTTGCCGTCCCTGTGGGAGAGAACAGATGATAATGACAGGATCTGATACAGTGAAATAAAAGGAGTGGGCTCTCTGCTACAGGGGGGAAAAAGACAAAACTCAGAATCCAATGACCTAGGTTTGCTCTTGCTATGGTATTAGCTCTTTGAACTTGGTCTTGACCAACACAAACTGGACTATTCCATCTTCAGAATGAAGTGGTTGCATGGAATGATTTATAACTTCTCTTATACTTCTAAAATTTTTTGAATGTATATTGGCTAGGAAAGCAATTTCTTATTTATTGGGGCTATGTAAAGATGTAGGGGTTGCCAGAGCTATGTGGAGTTAGTGGAGGTCTATGGGAAATGTTTTTGAAGACTAGGAGCTGAGTAGAAGGAGCGCCGGAGAGTTTCATAGGGCAGGGCAGGCACAAGCAAAGGCCTAAGCCAAGAAAACCCACTCATAGGAAAAAAGTAGATAGATGTGTGTCTGTGCAGCCTGTAAAATTGTGGGAACAGATGAGTAAGGGAACAACAGTGGCTTGCCTAGTCACTAATTCCGCAGATGTGATTTAGAATTTAAGTTGATGTTTGAAGCAGTTTGGAGCCACTGTTCATTTGTGAGAAAGGAAGTGACATTGTGTAAAAAGCCACAGAGAAGGAGAAGAACAAGGGCCCATTGCGAAGCCCCAGCTGGGTCAGGACACAGAATCCTTGTGTCTGGCGTGATGTAGGTCTCTCACCTCCTGCAGCCAGGTGCCCTTCCGGGGGAACAAACAGAGCAGAGTAATGACTTTGCTCAAGGTCACCACCTAGAATTCCCATCTCCTGCCACCTGGACTGTAGCTCTTCCCCAGTAAACCCTGCCCCCTGCCACTTCCCCCACTGAGGCTGTTTCCCCTTTGTCTTCATGTCTCTGAGAATAGAATGTCTAAATTTCATGGGTGCTGCATCCTAAGTGATCCAAATAAAGGGTTGGAAAGCGGGCGCATATCACAGCTGAAAAGTGTTGTGTGTCGCCAGAAATAATAGGAGAGAGGCAAGAAAGGTCCTATCTTCCCTCTCCCCCACCCCCCAGCCCAACAGAAAACGAAAAGGGATTTGGGGGAGGAGAGAAGGGGAGGGAGGGGGAAATCTGCAGTCGTCTTGCTGTGCTCAATTTGTATTCTAGCCACACACTGTCCCATCAAGGGAAAACGCTTCCCGCACACACACGTGTTCAGGATATCAGTGTGATGGAGCTGAGCGAGGGCCTCTCCAAACACAGTGACCATCTGCTAGGCAAAACATAGGGGTCTGACAAGCAGAAGCCATTCAGACCCGTTGTTGGGCCACATTATTACATATTTGACAAGGGTAATGAGGGGCTGTCATTAACCTTACATGACAGTTGCTACAATGACACACTAAAGCAAGGACAAAGAGCCGGACTCGGTAAAAAGGCGCCTACTTCTCATTTAACCCTGGAATTATGTGACGCCATTATTCCTGGCGGAGGCTGGCAGGCCTGGGGTTAATTTCCATTTCTGTGTCTGCTTGTTCTCTTTTTCAAATGTCCCCCTCGTATGGCACTGCATTATTTATCACAACACGCTGACTTAGATGCAAGAACAGAAAGGGTCTCCTGGAGAAATGAACAAACAGACAGATTTCATGAGCCCCAGCGACGGCTTGAAATGAGGCTTCTGAACTCTGAGATATTTAAGGTAACTGTTAACTATCTATGTCATTTCTTGGAATTTTCTCCTGGAATTTTATCAGATATAAAGGAATAAGATTGTTTGGGAATATAAATATATATTTACTTTTTTCAAGCCATGGACAAACCAAGGGGCAAAAAAAAAAGAGTTAAAATAATAGTTTTGACAATGAAACATAATTTTGGAATCTAATTTCATTGCCTAAAGAGCACTCATGTTTTTATTTTGTTTTACAGAAGAGGCAAGTAGGCCAACTTACTTGGCTCAGTGGTTGAGCATCGACCTATGACCCAGAGGTCATGGTTCAATTCCGGTCAAGGTACATGCACAGGTTGCAGGCTCAATCCCCATTGGGGGGAGTGCAGGAAGCCACTCAATGATTCTCTCTCATCATTGATGTTTCTCTCGCTCTCTCTCCCTCTCGCTTCCTCTCTGAAATCAATAAAAATATTTTTAATAAAAGAGGCAAACAGAGTCCTGAGATGGTTGGGTACTCCCACTACCCACCAACCCCCAGAGCTGAAGAGGAGACAGCAGCATAGCTCCGAGACCCACCCCACCCCCATGCCATCCTACTTTCAGAGCCTTGCTTTCTCCCAGCCTCCTCTTTGACCATTCAACTTTCATGAGCAAAGGGAAAGTTTGGGGTTTTTCCATCTAATTATTTAAACCCCTACTCCTCTGAAAAAAACACTTACACAAGTCCAATTTGCAATGCTACTATTTCTGATAATTCTGCTTCGTAATTTTGAAGGCTGGTTTTGTGTAATTTGGCCACCAAAGTGTTCCTCCTTGGTGCGTTCTGTCCGCCTGACATCATGAAGCCACTAAGGTGATGACAGCCAATCAGGATGAGGTGCTTCAAGTTAAAAAACTATAATCAGGATGGCCAAGCCATGAAAAAGAAAACACAATGGAAAATGAGTCTGTTTTGAGTAAAAGACCTAATAGCCCACATCTATTTATATTTGGGTAGGTGCCACCTGCCTAAAGGACACCAACCTATGAGAGTCTCAGAGTCTGTAACTATCAAGAGAGTCCCAAATGCTAACTGAAATTCAGTATCTCTCTCCTGTAACATGTGCAAAGATTGCTGATTGGGTTTTTATGCAAGGTACCTGACTTCTGTTTGGCTTAACGCTGAGGCATTGCAATCAGGTGGGCCCATGGCTGGGGCCTTGCTCTGTCACTTGAATAGTGACAGATATCAGAAAAGTGCTGAATTTCTTTTGGTCTAATTTTCTCAGCTGTGGAATGAGGAGATTAGATCTGATGCTGTCAAAGGTCACTAGCTCTGTTTTGGCTGGAAACTTCCAAGTTCACAGCAGAGGAAAGGGTTTTGCTGATTTTTCAGAAAGTGCCATCAGCTCTTTTTGAACTTGATCAGCTCAGGATGTAAATAAGTTTAGATGATTTGGGACATAGGAATAAAAGAAAATGAAAAAAAAAAAAAACATCCCACACCCCTGAGATTCATGCACATCTTATGTAAGAACATAAAAGCTCCAGAAATGACCAAGTCAGTCACTTGCATGGACAATGGGAGTAGAAAGGACACATTCTGGCTGAGATAGAACTAGAGCAGAGGCAACGGGAAGAAATCAGTGCAATGCTGATGCCATATGATCCACTTATATGTAGAAGAGAACAATATAAACAAACAAACAAATGAAACAGACTGCATAATACATAGGTCCATCCATGCTGTTGAATATGGTAAGATTTTTTTTCATGGCTGAGTAATATTCTATTGTGTACATGTACCACAGCTTTTCTATCCACTCATCTATTGAAAACACCTTCTTACTTTTAACTGGTAATTTTTGAGGACACAGACTGATAGACACAGAGAGTGGATTGTTGGTTGCCAGAGGGGAGGGAGAGTGGGGAACTGGGTGAAAAAGATGAAAGGATTAAGAAATACAAATCGGTACTGTAGTTACAAAATAGTGACAGAGATATAAAGTACAGCATAGAGTACGTAGTCAATAATGTTGCAATGGCTATGTATGGTGTCAAATAAAAGCAAGTCAGGACCTAGGAAAGGAGAGCAGTGGTGTGGGAGAGGTTGGGGGACTATTACAACAGGGGAAACGAATACTCCAACCTTGGGCTCTACACCCTTCTTGAAGATAAGGCAGCAAGGAGCTTTCTTTATAAAAAAAAGCTTCCTTTTATTACTCAATTCCATCTGTGCTCAACCCTAGGAGAAGGAATGTAAATGCCCAAGAAGAAGGTGAGGAACCTGAGTAAGAGTGAGAGACGAAGGGAGAAAAAAGAAAGCACTAGCATATGTTCCACTATAGATTTACTCAAGAGCAAGAACCCAAGAGCTGGGCAGGTTGTTAGAAGTCTTGGAAATTACTCTATTTGGGTGGCTCAGCAACAAACCAGGAAAGAGCCAGGCTGGCAAGGAAAACAAGGAGCACCTGGAATCAAGAAGTCATGAGAGAGGCAAGGTCAGGCAGAAAGCCAGGGGGTCACAAAAATGAGGAATAAAAGAAGGCAGATGATGTGGCACATTATTTGAGGGGTGGGAACAAGACGAGTAAACCAAAGGAGAGGTTCCCAAATCTCAGCCAGTTCCTGTTTGAAAGAGAGACTCAGAGAATCTCAGGGAGGTGTTTACTCATCAAGTCGTCTCTGGGTTCCCATTATCAAACAGATGCCCACATCCTTCCCTTTCTATATTTTTATAATACCTTTAAAACGATTGAATTTTTCATCTATAATTTTAGTAACAAAAATAAGACTTTTTAAAATGTTAAGTACTAAAGATGCTTATAGAAAAATTTGAATGCATGTTAGTATTCATATGAAGATTATATTTATGTATTAGTTTGCATCTTATTTTGTGCAATTACTAATATATTTCAGAGAACTTTTCTTCATTAGGATTTTTTAACCTACCTCATTCTTTTAACAGCTTCACAGTATTCCCTTGTATTTATTCTACTTGTTTAACCAGTCACCTATCAACCAAAAATTACATTCATTGTACCCATTCCTTTGTTATTACTGTCCTGACCCAGGGCAAGCATCCCAAAATATCCCACAATGGCAGATTGATTATTTTGAATGAATGTTACTTGAAAGCAGCCGGTGCAAAAAGTGCACGTTGACCCTCCTTTGTCTCCTTGAACACATGAAATGAGTCTCCCTTGTGAAGGTGCCCTCCTTGCTCCATGGGGGCCAAAAGAAACACCCTAATTGCTAGAGTTAAGGAATCCAGAGCTGAGAAGCTGTATTTTTTTTTTACTAATGAAACACCCTAATTGCTAGAGTTAAGGAATCCAGAGCTGGGAAGCTGTATTTTTTTACTAATTTACTACTCTCTTTCTGTTTAGATTCCTCTCTGATGATGACCTAAATCTAAGTTTCTTTGTCCTGTCAATTCTTTGAAAATTTATTGTTTCTTTGTCTAGAAAGTATAAAAAGGTGACTGGTTTGATCATTTCTCTCCATATTCATCATGATTTTCTACGTGTATGTATAAAATTGTTTTTTCTCCTCTTATTCTGATCTTGTGCCAATTTTATTATTAGTCCAGCTATAAAAACTCAAGATAGGTAGAGAGGGGCAAAATTCTCCCCATCCCCAACATTATGAAGCTACTGCTAATTTATATATTCTTAGGAACACATGAAAATGTATTTATAATAAATTCCTAGAAATTGAATTTTCTTCCCCAAAATAGGTACTGTTAAAATTTGGAAAGTACCAAAATTCCCTCAAAAAACATCTGTTTTGCAATTCCATTAAAAGTTACACAAGAGGGTTTTTATTTTGATTATAGTTTGCATTCACAACTTTTTTGTATCAGTTTCAGGTGTATAGCACAGCAGATACACATTCGTATGGGTTATCCAAAATATGTAGTTTTAAAAATTAAAAAAAGAAATCTATGAGAGTGATTATTGCCCACCTTTGTCTACACAGCATACTATCAAAATTTTTGAGCCTGGCAAACCTGATGTAAAAATCATTTCCTCAATTATTTATTGTATTTATTAAATTTATTAGGGTGACATTAGTTTATAAAATTACATAGGTTTCTGGTATGCAATTCTATAATACATCATCCGTATGATATTGTATTGTGTCTTCACCTCCCCAAGTCAAGACTCCTTCTGTTATCTGAGATATATGTGGATGTCCTTTCTCCATTGCTGGTGGGAGTGGGGATCTTGGGGTACTTCTGGAATAAGCATTTCTGGAGCGCCACCCCTCCCCCAGTCCCAGGAGGATGAGATGTGATAGAAAGGTTTATTTGGGTGGAACGACATCCCTGGGATTCCAAAGTCCCATTTCCCTTAATCCCCAGTCCTGGAAGGAGCATGGTTGGGGATTCAGCAGAACTAGAAGCAAAGCCAGTGTCCAAGTTTCCGTTCCATGGTGGAGCTGGGTCCTGTGTAGCATCAGGCTAGCCTCAGTCCATCAGCCCATTGTGTGGGGTCCACATGGCTGTGAGACAAGAAAATGTGCCCCTGCAACAGGAACCCTGAGTCCCAGAAACACAAGAGAGCAAACCCCTTTGTTGAGGAGATTAAATAGCTCATCTTCCAGCTTGCAGTGGCTACGCCTACTCTGGCCAATGACCTGATCCCAGGTGTGACTGACAGACAAGTACCTTCCCTAAGTCACCCAGACCTCTTACTGGGCACGTGTCTGTTCTTCCCCTGTCCAGTCCCCTCCCCAAGAATCTGCAGGAAGCAGACCAGTGGCTTTGCAGCTTCCTGGCAAAGCTGCACAAATGAGTGCCTATGATATGTGGCCTTCCCTTTGCTCCTTTCCAGTTATTAAAACAACTAGGTTTATTACAACAGTATCACTTCCATCACCGTATCCCCCTTTACCCTTTTCTACCTCCCCCCAATCCTGTTTCCCTCTAGTAATCACCATACTGTTGTCTGTGTCTATGAGGTTTTGGGAGGTTTTTTTGTTTTAATCCCTTCACCTTTTTTTAATGTTTTGTTTTTTTTAATTGATTTCAGAGAGAAAGAGAGAGGGAGAGACAGAAACAATGATGAGGAGAGAGAACCATTGACTAGCTGCCTCCTGCACGCCCCCCACTGGGGATCAAGCCCACAACCTGGGCATATGCCCTGACTGGGACTTGAACTGTGGCCGCTTGGTTCTTAGGTCGGCACTCAATCACTGAGCCACACCGGCCAGGCCCTTCACCTTTTTCATTATGAGTGAGTTTGAGCCTCTTTCATATGCTTATAAAAGACACTCATACTACTCTCTCTGAACTGTTTAATGCACATTTTAAAATTAGATTTTTTTATTCCTGTTTTGAAGGAAGTGTCACATATTTATGAGGTTAAGCTTAAAAGTCCTACCTCACACCTATGACAAATATAATTCCTAGTCTGACTTTGTTTACAGGATTTGTTCAACACATTTTTTAGTATTATGTAATTGTTATTTTATATTCTAAGCTAATGACTTTTAAGTTTTTTATCTTGTTTAGAAAGAAAAATATTTCCCATTCCATTATTACATTAACATTCTTCCACTTTCTTCTTCTATTTTTATAGAATTGTTTTAGATGATGCCAGGTGAAAAATCGGTTTAATTTTAACATCTGAATTGTTGACAAATAAGGAATTCATATTAAGAATAAGAATAAGCTAAACATCCAGACTTTTCCCCTCAGTGGCAACTGATTGAAATTCCAATTGTATCAGATTCTAAATTACCTTGTGCATTTTTATCTGTCATGGACCTCAGCACTGTTCCATGGTTCTGACTATTCTGTACGTCAGTACAAAAAATATCTTATTAATACTTTATGATATGTGGCAGACTTAGGGTAGCCCCATAACTTTTTATTTTCCATTTAAAAGTTCTATTTCCTTTTTGTTTCTTTAATGGGTTTTAGAACTAGCTTTATTAGTTATAAAAATAATTCAAAATTAATAAGTTTTATTCATGTGATTCTACTAAATTTATAAATTAATTTAGGGGAAAATTTACATCTTTATAATACGGAGTCTTCTTATTCAAGAAAAGATGACAGCTTTTTGTTTATTCAAGTAGAGGGTTTTTTTTAATTATATATGTCCTGCATATTTCTCATTAAGCTTATGACTAGGTATTTATCTTTGTGCATGATATTCAAGTGCAGTGCTTTCTTTATATTGTCTCACTTGGTGGCTAGGCTCTGGAAAGTCATCAATTCACATGATAAAAAAAAAAGTAGCCAGTCACTAATAATTTCCCTCATTCTTTCTAACTGAATTTTAGATGATTAACTCAGGCTTTACAGAAATACAATAAAAACATCTATAGATAATTATAATTACTCCTCTTCATTTGCCATTTTTTGTACCTCTGATTTTTTTCGCCTCTTCAAATAGTGTTAGTTGGGGCTTCATAAAAAATTTTAAATGAAAGCAGAGATAGTGGGTGTCCGCCTCTTAATATGCTGCTGGATTCTATTTGCCAATATTTTATATTAGACTTCCATATCCATATTTATAAGTAAGGTTGATTTTCTTTTATTTCTCTATTTCTGCCAGATTTTTGCCAAAGTAGGTCACTTCCTTTATGGTGTCTTTTAATGATCAGTGTTGTATTTCAGTGTAATTAATGTGTCAATTTTTTTTTTCGTTTGAGGTTAGTACCATTTGTGACTGCTTTTGAAATATTTCTCTGCCCCAAAGTCATAAAGATAGTCTATAATATTTTCTCCTAAAAGTTTTAAAGTTTTACCTTCCATGTTAAATATTTAATCAATCTAGAATTGATATTAGTGTGCATTGCAAGGCAGCAATTCAAGTTTTTTTTCCCCAACAGATAACTGATTATGTCACACCATTTATTAAATGGCCCAACTTTTCCGTTTTTACACTTTTGTCACATGTCCTTGTGACATCAGAGGGTCCATGGATGTGCCTAGCACTGACTGGCTTTTCTAATGCAATTTGAATAGAAGCGATGACAGTGGGCGTCTCCTTTGCCTACTTACTGTTTTTAAAGGGAATGTGTTTTTTTAATATTGTATCATAAAAAATTATGTCTGTCAACAGAATTTTAAAATGGTCAGAAGATTTGAATAAATATTTAACCAGAGAAGATATATGAATGGCAAATAAGCATATGAAAGGTTTATGGGCATCACAAGTCATCAAAAAATATAAATTAATACAAAATAAGATACCTCTATGTATTCTCTAGAATGGCAAATAACCATCTTGCAGATTTGTTACATGACTCTGTGGAATACTTGGCTCCTGCTATTATTTTTATCATTCTACACTTATTCCGAAGACAAAAGAGGTTCAGTAGAGGTTTTTGCCGAAATGGAAAACAACTATAATTATCTTTCAAAAAGATAACCCTTGCAGCAAGGTGAAGGACTGCAGTGAAGTAATTTTAGGGGTGCAGAGGCCCCAAAGAAAGAAGCTCTTAGATACACTCCAAAGGAGACAATGAAACAGCTGTGAGAAATGGGGGAGTAGATAAAAAGTCACTACTGAGAGAGAAACTGATAGAGTCTGGTACATGAATAGATGTGAGGGGTCAGGATTTCAGAATCAGCCTATTGATATCACTATCCTAAACTATCAAGTGTAGAAATATACACTTCAAAACAGCACAAATCGTATAAATCACATCACTCTAACATTAGGGAAAACCTTAAAGGATCATCTTGAAGGCTTCTTGTTTTGTTTTATAAAATGTTCAGATAAACATAATTAAATCCATCAATATTTTGTCCATTTGTAGGATGTGCCACATGTGATATGGACACAATACACTTACAATACAAAACTGACAGCTTGGCTCAGAATAAAATACAGAAATAAAAAGAAAAGAAAAGAAACAGTTTTTCAGTTCCAACAGCTATGTCAGTTGTGTGTGCAGATACCCTAAAAATGGCAAAGAAATTTCATACTTTCGAGCAACAGGACTGGGTTTATATAATATGTTTAGCATATCTTGACAAGTTGAAAAAATATATAAAATGTCTTCCCTTAAATTTAGTCTAAAAGATTAAGCATGTGCTTTCGTGATGGGTAGCAGAGAATCTTTTTTCCCCTTTATCTTATTCATCTCTGGTTCTGCCATATTGAGAAGGATCCTCTAAACCGAAGGAAATCTCCCTGAACCATTGTGTTTGCCTTTTTTTTAATACCTTCTTTGATTCTGTATAGACAAATATAACTGCAGGGGAAAGTTATGGCTAATATAATTCAGCATATTTTATAAATGTTTGCTCATACAGCCCAACTTGAAACATCTTGGCCCCGACTTATATTCAAAGAGAAAAGCTGCTTATCGAATTGTGCATCTGACACATTTACTTCAACGGTAGCTCCCCAATGCCATTACCTAGGAATTAACAACAAACTGGTCCTCGGTTTGTGTTTCTATCACATAGCTCTTGATTCCTTGGGACCGCTGAACTTCTGCCACCAGATGGAAATGTGAATCGTGGAACACATAATATTTTCTAGGTCAGCCTTCTGGAAACCACACAGACGTCCATCTTCCTGGAGGAGGCATCAAATTGAGAATGAAATTCCCATGAAGATCATTTCTAAATTAGGAGGTCTCTCCCAGGACCCGCAGTCAGCTGTTTCAGTTAGTGGCGCATCACAGACAAATACCTTTCGCTCTTCCATTGACCCACTTCTTCCTATTTGATGCATAATTAATGTGGAGGTCAGAGTTGTCACATTCTCAGGCTTCCTGCTTTGCAACTGTTGGCTTTCCCAGAGGCAGTGTAAAGCGCTAGCCCAGCTTGAAGCGGTAGCACCTAATCTGGAGGGAAGGGGAGAAGAAAACAGGCCTGGAGAGATAAGAGCTGAATTTGCCCTACAAAGACCTGATTCAGCTGATTCTGATCTTGGGTCTGATACTTATCTCTTATGAGTTTATGTTTCCTCTTATAAAGGAGATTGATAGGAGCCCCCCTCCAAAACATACACAAAGGATTTTTGTGAAAAATTGTGAAGGCATTTTGAAAAGAGTAAAACATGTGGAAAAGCAAGAAATGGCATATGAAGCAGTTCTTCAAAAACAATGGTGCCTCTACACGCACTTGCAGACTGCAGACTAGAATTGCGCTGGCATTTGATTTAAATGGATCTCCTCCTTCTGAAGGAGAACCCATCAGGGGTGGTTCAATCGTATTTCCTGAGGGTGTTTTATAAATGACATCCTGTAAAATCATGTAAGAGGTTAGAGTGGCTTTACAAATAACCAACTTATACATGTACTGTATATGTACTCCTTTAAATTTGGGTTAAGTCCTCACACACAACAATTCTAGATGTTCGTATTGTTGAAAATATTTCATCTTGATCCTTTCCTGAGTGTATTCTTGGAAATTCAAAGGTGTGCGTGTGTGTGTGTGTGTGTGTGTGTGTGTGTGTGTGTGTGTGTGTGTGTTTAGACACTGATGCTGTTGACCTTTGTTGTCTCTAGTTGAACATGAATTACTGCCACAATACTTTCAGGTAGAACTTCATGTTGCATTGTCCCATACATAGTGCCCAATATAGAGGCCACACCAGGTGAATGGAATCATCCACCCAAGTGTTTTGACACCCAAAGAAAGTTCTGTCCAGGCATTGATTTTATATTCCAAGGAATGAACTTAGTCCATTTGGAGATTGCCATTTATGATTGCTCACTTTGGCATTTCGCCAGGACAACAGTGTTCATCATCCTGCTCTGATGAAACCTGCCACCCATTTTGTTAATAAATAAAATAGGTCAGAACCTGGGCAACAGCTCAAATTCAAATGCCAGGACTTCCAGTAACTCAGCATGTTCTTAATATTATTGATCAGGATTTTGCTTCTAGAATTCTCAGCATTGGGACATGAGCATATCTATCAAATCAGCACACATCACTCAACTATAATCATTTAGAAAGTAAAATCTCCAGGGATCACAGTCCCATGCTAAACCAGCAAAGCCTGTGGAAGGAATAATATATAGGTGCCCAGCCAATCAACTTGGATTAATTGCTCTAAAATTTGAGTCCTGCCCTAACCAGTTTGGCTGAGTGGATAGAGCGTCATCCTGCATACTGAAGGGTCTCAGGTTCGATTCTGGTCAAGGGCATGTACCTTGGTTGCGGGCACATCCCCAGTAGGGGGTGTGCAGGAGGTAGCTGCTCGATGTTTCTCTCTCATCGATGTTTCTAACTCTCTATCCCTCTCCCTTCCCCTCTGTAAAAATCAATAAAATATATTTTAAAAAAATAAAATGAAATGAAATTTGATTCCTACTTTTAGGTATACAACTTCATTATTGTGTGATCTTTAAAAACCCACTGAACCCCCAAGATCCCGATTTGCAAATGGAGACATCTTCCCTGCCTGCTTCACAAAATGAGGAATGTGTCTGAAAGCCCTTCTCCAACAACACAGCTCTATCTATCCACAATTAAAGTGCTATCATTAATGGAAGAGCATAGTTAAGAGGTATTTTTGTGCCTGTTGGCATCTATTTGCAATTGTTACAGTGTTGTTTCTTTTTTTCTAAGATTTTTTTTTTGTTAGAGAGAGAGGAAGGGAGAGGGGAGAGAGGAACATTAATGTGAGAGTGGAACATCAATCAGCTGCCTCCTGCACTCCCCCTACAGGAGATGGAGCCCGCCACCCAGGCATGTGCCCTGATCCAAAATCGAACCAGCAACCTTTTGGTGGTTAAAGAGATTCCCAGCCAACTGAGCCACACAGGCCAGGGCACTGTCATTGCTTTTTAAAAGGCACATTAAGAAGTGTTTTTTTTGTCTGCGAGTCTCTACATGTGATAATTTATCCACAACCTCATTCTTCACACCCTGGATGAACATTGCTCAATGTGTCTTCACAGGTTTTGCAAGTCAACTTTCAGCTGTAAATGTGAAACAAAGCATAGGCTTGGGAGAGGGAACATTATCCTGATTAAGCTTGTTCGAATGTCGCAGTATTTCTGTTGGGCTTATCAAACAACCAAATGCATAGTCACTAGACTACATGTTCCATGTTTTGTTCACTGCTGTGTCTCCAGCATCTAGCATAGTGCCTGGCACCGAGGAGGCAATAAAACTCTCCCAAACCAATTAATTAACACTGCTTTAGTGCCATTGGCACGTCTACCTACAAAGGGTGTTGGATATGTACCATTGCAAGTCTGCTGAAATCCAGGGTTTCCAAAGCAAGAACACCGATCACCAATCTGTTTGATAAATGTTATATATAATATTTATATCTGTTTTTATTCAGTAACGTATACATGATATGATTTGGTACTTAGTGGTAATTGGAAGTAAAAAGGAGCTTCTATTAACTTAAATGTTCATGGCATAGATGTCACAAATAGAAGGTTTTCTTAATTATTAAACAGGGAGAATTGTTCATTTCAAGCTGTATTGAGATCTTCCCAATTTGAATGAGTTCATAAATTCCTTTAGGAAATTACGCTGTTGATAGAACAAAACCTTTTGCATGTGAAAACCTGACAGTGCCTTCTTGAATATTGGCTTCTTGGATATTGGCTTTTATTGTGCAGCACAATAAATAAAAATTAGGGTTGATTTTGTGTTGATCCCAGAATGTACACTAAACTTGCTTTTGAGAATTAGCCCCCGTTACCAGTTTTTTTTTACCTGTTTTAATACTAAAACTGTAGGGTACAGAAAAAATGAAAACAACAAATAAAAAAATCTCTCCTCATTATGGAGACTTTGCTGACCTGATTCTGATAAATATGAGTTTTACTCAGAGCATCTATAGCTCTATAACAAACCACTTTTGTTTTCTCTGCACTCTATCTCCTCAGATTACAAACTATAGGACAAAAAGATAAACCACAAATCTCCCATCCTTATGTCACCACTTATTTGTTTAGAAGCTTCAGGGCTCTTATAAATTAGTGTGATTGCCCTACCCGGTTTGCTCAGTGGATAGAGCATTGGCCTGCGACTGAAAGGTCCTGAGTTCGATTCCAGTCAAGGGCACATGCCTGTGTAGTGAGCTCGATCCCCAGTAGGGGGCGTGCAGGAGGCAGCCGATCAATGATTCTCTCTCATCAGTGATGTTTCTATCTCTCTCTCCCTCTCCTTTCTTCTCTGAAATCAATAAAAAATTTACAAACAAAGATAAAATAAATTAGTGTGATTGTAGTGCATTCACTGGGTCAATCAGGATTCTTTATGAACATCCAAAAAAGACAATACGGTTCAGCAACAGAGTAAAAATTTGGAATCTTAAAGGAGGTGTTGCTGTGATTCAAACAACACACAGTACCAATGGCAGGAATTATTTGTGTCAACTCTTCCCAATTAAGGGAACTTACCCTTTTATTTAAGACTAGGTTCTGGGTGGTATATGCTGTCGTTTCTACTTTGAAACTCAGATTATTTCATTCTCTCTGGGATTGACACCGAACATATCCTTGTTTAAATATGTGTAGCCCAACTAATTCAAAAATAATTTGTTTACTTTCCCCTTGGATTGCCTGGAAGTCCAGCCCCATGTTGAATTTGTGACTGCTTCTTGAGCAAAAAAGCCACGTCTGAGTAACGAGGGAATTGGCAGTCCACTTTGTAGATCAACAAAGTAGATTTCTGATGTTCAGAAATCAAATCAGAGCCAGAATTCAAATTTTGTCTGATGAACATGAGAGATAGATCAAATTTTCATGAATTAAAAGTAATACAAAGCATTTCTTTCTTCTCATTGCAACCGCTCTTTATCATGCCAGGTTTAGAGAACTCCAGAGAACTCCTGCCTGGTGCCTCACCAGGGTCTTAACGTTCCCACATCCAGACTCTAGAGAAGTATCAGAAGACTTCTTATAATAAAGAATCCAGAAAAATAATGGACCGCAAATGAATTTCATCAGAAAGCATGTTTGTGCCCCCTAAGTTTTGAGGTACCGTGTACCTGCATACTTCTATACATCCCATGTCATCCAAGCATATCTCTTGGTTCTGGGATTTTTCTTCCTCTGAACATACACCAGATGAGGGACTATCTTTAGTTCAATGCAACTTTCAAGAGAAAGACACGTGATCATTGAAGCAGCTCTCAGAAGCCCAAATATAGTATCTTAGGAGTGAGGAGGAGGGGGGGCCAATGGGAGGAAAAAGCAGGGAGTCATCTGCAATACTTTCAATAATAAAGATAATTTTTTAAAAAATAAAGAGACATTTTAACATTCAAAAAATACATTTGAAATAGTATGCAGACATGAGAAAATAAGCAAAATATGTTTTTTATAGTTAATAAATATAAAAGGCACCTTTTTAGAAGCTCTAAGAAACTTAGCATAATCCAGGTTAACTACTGCTTTCAAGAAAAATGCTTGCTGCTGTTCGTTTGTTTTCCAGCCCAAATCATTACTTGTTTCTATTCTCAATCCTAAAAGAAGCACATCTACCAGAAAACATCTGAACGTCTCAATATATGGAGCAAGACTGATATTCCCCTTATGCTTTTAAGTCACTGCTCATGGCCACGTGTGACAGGGTGTAGGTGTAGGCTGAAGGATTAAGCTGTAGGGAGCTGGGGCTCGGTGCACTAAGAACATTTTGCAGTGAGCGTGTTCTTGGGGCCTGATTGCTCCCACAGTGTTCCTGTTGAGAACATTCTGAACTGCATTTCTTCATTTGTTTCACAGGCAACTTTTATTTAAAATCAAATTATATTTAATGTTTTTAACAAAAAAGAATTCACGGCAGCTCTAATTTACCTCCAAACTAAGACTAGCTTCATACTTGAAGTAACTGCTTTTCCACTTAAAGCCGTTCATTGGACGTCTAAAATCCGATGAAATTCACAAACAAACACAGTGATTCCCAAGCTCAGGAGGTGATTTGGGCATATCTCAGCTCTACATCAGGACTTACCTTACCGGACCATGAAAAAGAATTCAAGGAATGCCTACTGCCTCAAAATAAGTAAGAACCATTTTTTTAAAGGTGTGATTCATCCCTTTTTTCTTAACTTGAGCCTAATAGAATGTTTTGCATATAACTCATTGTTGAAGCTCAGTAAATGTCACCGTCTCTTACATTATGAAGAACTGGAGAATTGTCTCCAAGAGTAAGAGGTGTGGGGTAAAGATAAAAGTAATAGAATTAAAACTAGCATTCCAGTCACTGATAATAAATTTCACCTCCAGAAAGTTACTTCCATAATTACTGTATAAGTATCCCACGGCTCTATCTAAATTTTGATTGTAACATTACATGAGAAAATAATGCCAGGCAACTTGGCTAATCCTGTTGCTGCCATCATCCACTTGTAATACATACAATGGGCAATTCATCTCTGCTGAGCTTTAGAGTTACCTTACCCACTGAGCAAAGCTGCTGAGAGAATCCAGCGAGTTAAGAAAGTGGAGGGTGATTTCAAAGCAAAACAAGAACAAAATCTACCCTGGGAACCAGTCAGATTGAGTTGGAAACCAGGCTGCGCTACGTCCAGGTCAAGACCTTGGGCAAGTCATTTGACCTCCCTATGTCTATCTCCTCATTTAAAACATGGAGCTGGTAGTAATTTAAAGTTTATAGGGTCCTTCAAGGGACTAAACATCACAACATATGTTAAAGATATAGTACATAATAAGTGCTCAATAAATGGCAGATGAATTTATTACTCATCTATGTGAAAAAGTTTGGAGAATATGAAGGGATTTGCATATGCAGGTCAATAATACCACATCATATATTCATGTAAGTAGGCAAAGAAGAACTTCATTCAGGATAGCTGCACTGCTCCATGTACTTCCACTCTTATCCTTTCCCATAAACACTTTCTAGAAGGTACACTTCTTACATCTTTTAAAAATCCATGATTCCACTTAGTGTTGACCACTAAAACAATAATGTCTGCCACTAACTTAACACCTCCTTTTGCAAACAAAGATGACTATTAATTTAGTACAGGCTGCCATTAGAAGCAAACGTTTCCTTTTTCTAGCTGCTTCCCTCATAGGTTTCCAATTCAGGGAAACCTCATTTCCAAGCCACAGTGTTGCTCATACCTCTATATTGTGGTTAACAGAGTTTTACAACCAAATGTTTATTTTTAAACGGAATTGCATAGACTTCTAACCTTTAAGCCGATTCCAAGTAAAAGCATGAATGAAAACAACTCCCCCAAACTTGTAAGAATTATATGCTGCAAATGATGTCTAGCAGGAGCCAGAGAACACCACTCCAGCCCATGCCCTTCCCTGTCCCGCCTGTTACAGTACAGAGCATTTGTAGGTTTCCCTGTGCCGGTAAAATACTGGAGGGAGGCAGCTTTTGTAATAGGATCATTGGCTGAAATGAAATGAGTCAATCTGATCAATAGAAGTTGCACATGCAGCAAAGAGCTCTTAATGGATCTTAATCTCCATTAGGCTGAGTTGGAGGAAGTTGCAGGGGAAGCTGCATCACATTTCAGCCACTTCTAATAGCATCGTGGCCCACGAGCGGCTTTCAGGGGGTGGAAGAATTCATCCTGGGTGCTCTGGGACAGCCATCAATGGGATGGTAAACTCTCGCATCATCGGTGTCCAGGAAATGCTCTGGGGGAATACTCTGGAGAATTGTCTCCAAGGCTTATGAAAATTTTAGCAGGAATTCATGGTGGGTCAACCAGAAGAACATTAGCACATGAAGCTTTTCTGTCATGTGTAATTAAATGTGGCTTGGAATCCCTTAGACATGATTTATAAAACCAAAAGGAACAGTTCCAACTTTGTTACCAGAGGTTCGTAAAGTACGGGCTATGGGGACAATGAAAGTAACAGGTTTTCCAGAAGTAGGCATACTTTGCACGTGACACATCTATAATAATAAAAGCCTAATATACTAATTAGACCGGACGTCCTTCTGGACGACCTTCTGGGTAAAGCCGAGGCTGTGAGGGCTGAGCCCCTTGTGCGAATTTCATGCATCGGGCCTCTGATGGAAATATAAAAATCCTCATGTTTGGAGCCCAGAATGTGAAACTAACAGCCTCTCAATTTAATATATAATAGGAAAGGCTCCATGTGGAAATTCGAAAGAAAAGGAAAATTGCTCACAATTTAGAAGGCTGCCCATTGTATGTGCACTTGGAAATTACAGCACAATATCTCCTAATTAATGCTGATTGAGTACTTTGATTTCAAAAATTGAAAAGCATAATACATGGACACTGCATTACACATTCACACACCCTCCCCATCAAGTCCTTGATGTCGGAGACCAAAATAGAGAAACCAATAGCAGATTACTTCATTGCTTTTTTCTTACCCTAAGTGAAACTTTAGGATTATAAATTTTAATAAAAACAAAACTTCCTTGTGCTATGGCACGAATAAGTTATCCCCAGTGTATGGGCTACATCATTGGAAATGTGAGGGGTTTCTTCTGTGCGATAGCAATAATTTTACATGTAGTTGCTTTCTTCCTCTAAGATGCTGCGACATGTCACTATTACTCCTATTACTATAGCACTTCATCACTGCATAGCATGGTTGTTCATTTCCATGTCTGCCTCTCTACTTGATTTTTCCTAGATGAATTGTGAATCCCTTGAAAACCAAAATATACCTTTTCATCATTTTATGCTCTGTACCTAAGATAATGTTGACATGAAATGAACACACAATACATTTTTATGGCATAATTACAAAAACAAGTTATTTTATGTTCCATAATCTTTTGGCATTTATTTTATAAAGGTCTAAGAGACCTTGGGAGACATGTCACAAGATTGCCTTGACATGCAAAACTAAAATAGAAAAAAGACAGATTTCCATATTTATCTGGGTACTTCCACAATAGATAATATAATAACATCTACAAATTTTCCAGGTATGCCACTTTATGTCTTCAGTTGTGAATTTTAAAAACTGAGTCAAAAAATTTTCATGCCTTGGACTTTTCCACTAATATGCTGAGAATTATGAAAAAAGCTAAGTAGCTAAATATGTTTTATTCTCCTTTTTTTGTGTGTGATTAGTGTGTGTGTGTGTGATTGAATACAGACAGGAAATAAAGTACATTATGTAAATTAATGATTGATGTCAGAAGAGCTATCTAATAATTTACATTTTTAATTATCTTACCATTATTAATTGCTTCCACCCATGGTTTTGAAATAATCAATCTTATATGAAGTGCCTGGCACACACAGTAGGAACTCAATATATATTGCTGAAACAATAAAGGAGTGAATTTTGTTCCAAGAAAATCATGGAAGGAGGCACCCAGCTTCCTTTAAGGACCATAAAGAGTCTTGGTTCCCAACACTTGATTGAGACAACCTTCCTTTCTGTTTCAAAATTATCTCTAGGACCCCCTTGGACTATCAGAACACCATACCTGCCTCCAAGAACTTGCAACATGTTTGATTATCTGAGAGTTGAGGGCAAATTGGAAAGAAAGTGCTTTTGATTTTGAAATTATTGATGGCATAATACATTTCTAAAATTTTTAATTGGAAATTATCTTATGATTTGTTACCAAAAAATATATAATGGTTAAATCCAGTGAGAATTTTCCAACTCTTTAATTCACCTACTTGATTTGGTAGTATTTAGCTCAGCCTGTCTTTTGGGAGAAGTTTCTTCTTTATAAATAATCTTGATCATCAATAAGCTTAAATCAGCTATATTATACCATTATTTGGAACTGGGGGAAAAGAATTTGCCAATATATGTCTTGATTTAATAAATACTGATTGTCTACAACTTGGAAAATGCAGATTTTATTTGATATTACCAAAAGATCTTTTAACCAACAATTTCTTTCAGTTAAAAAAAAATCCTGAAGTGCAATCATTACAATGGACCCCAGTGGGAGGTTTTGGGCTCAGCTGTAAGGCGCACTTAAGTGCAGGTTCTGAGACACGGCCTGACTTCAGTGAAAGGCATGTGGAAGCGCCTGTCTCTGTCGATGCCTGAGCAGGTCACTCCACTTAGCCACCATGGCCTCTGCATTTTGTAGGTTCCAGGAACTGGCCCAGCTGGGAGCCTAGAACTCTATCCACTCTAAAACATCTGATCAATCACTTCCTATTAGAAGAGATGACCCAGGAGAAGGTCTCTTACCAAGGAATCTCTTAAGAATTTACCTTAAGTAAACTCAATTTTTTAAACTTGTGTACCCTAATTAGCGCTAATAAGTCCCTTAGGAAGAGTATAAAATACTTTGCTTTGTCTTCCAAAGTAAAAATGCTTTATCTGTTCAAAACAGTAGGCCTATTAGACTGCTAGACATTTTTTTTTTCAAATAACATGGCAGATTAATTCTAAAAAATTTTAGGACCACAGTTTTTTTCCAAAAGGAGTAACTTTATGAGAAGCAAGAGGATTGTATGCATAATGTTCTCAATGTGACCAGTTTTATAGAAGTGTTTTATCTCCATGAAAAATCACATAAAAGCAATTTAAGGCCATTTATGAAATTCACCAATCTATGATGGCATCAATATTTTCTAGTAGTTATGAGCAGAGACTCAGGGGTCAGATTGTCCTGGTTTGAATTCAGGATTCTGCAGTTACTAACTGTGTTAATATCTCTGTTCCTCAGTTTCCCATCTGTAAAATGAGAATATAACACATGCATACATATATATATATATATACACATACATATACACATATACCTTCTAGGTTTAAAGTACATAGGTAAAATGAGTTTATATGTATAAAGCCCTTAACAAAGAGCCTGGAAAATTATAGGTACTATTCAGAGTCCATTGTTTTTATTACTATGAACAATAATGTCAATGAATACAAAATCTGGGACAGTTGAAATATAAGAAACTACTGTATCTTGATATTAAAGCTAAAATCAGAATTAACAAGGATATTTTCATAATATATGTCAATGTACATAACGTTAATCATGGCTATGTCCTAATTTCTTTCCTGTCTTCTTAATTTGCATCAGACAACCTGGTATACCTCACAGGTAACTGAATACATACATGACTTATCCCTCCACACACACATGTACACTGAAGGAATAAATACTTCTTTTTTAATTTCTGGTGATATGTTTTAATTATCATATAAAATCGATTCACTTCCTAGTTACTTTCAGGAAATGCAAATCAGTGTCAGACATCAAGCATAAAAGCAAACTCATTGAATTGAAAGGCATTTCCCAACATTAATTACATTTTGATTAACTCCATCAATTTTAAATAACTCCACACAATGCATTCATTCTTTCAACTGTAAGGAAATGTCTTTTACAGTTAATTTTATTCTGGCCAGCTCATCAGGATATACTTCCTTCTCAGACAAGTTGGTCTGGTGGTCACAAATGCTTTTAATATCATTCATGCTAAAATGAATTCCTTTGTGCTATGTGGTACAGAACTCAAGGATCTCTGCCAAGTGGTTGTGCAAGGGCTTGAGAAGATTAAAGCTCTTCTTTCCTGCAGGTGCCCCTACCCATGTTGAAGTGAAAATAAGAATTGGGTTCTTAAGCAACCAAATGAGAATATCCACTTTGCTAGCACCCATTATATATATAAAAGCCTAAGCGACCATCTGACCGGTAGCTATGACATGCACTGACCACCAGGGGGCACACGCTCAACAGTAGCTGCCAAGCTGCAGTGACTTGGCAGCTGTGGTTCTCGGGTGACGCACTCGGAACCAGAGAGGAAGGAGCCCGATTCCAGGATGTGTCACCCGAGAACGGCCCTCTTGCGATCCTGGACCCCTCGGGGGATTTCGGAAAGCTGGTTTCAGCCCAATCCCCGCAGATCAGGCTGAGGGACCCCACCTGTGAACAAATCTGTGTACCAGGCCGCTAATAAACTATATGATCCTAAGCTAACCACAGAAGCCCAGAACACCAGTTCTATATGTAAAGAAATTCTTCATGACCTAACTGTGAGCTGGAACCTCACAATAGCTTACCCAAGTCATCTGGTATTACAGAGAATGCCAACTTTCTACTCCACATTCCCTAAATTCTACCCCTCTATCAACACAGATTATCCAAAAAATATCACTCAGCCCTTGATGATGAATTCAATATTCTGCTAAGTTAGTTTTATGTTGGCACCTAAGCACTGTTTTTGAAAAGTGTTGTGGCTTTTGCAAAATCATAATTGAAAAAAAGCTTTCTGCACATTATTCACAGTGCCCCCAAAAAGTACACACATAATAAAACAATCTCTTCAATTTAATTTTAGAAAAGTTGATCTCTATAAATCAATGTCTATAATTTATCTGACAGTGAGAGCTATGTGCCTCAAGTGATTCCATATGTGTCTTCATTGTTGGAAAACAATAACATCACTTATGAATATTACCTGTGCTGAGCATAGTAGACATTCCATTACATTTAGTTCCTATTAGCAATTATTAATAATTGGTATCTTATTTTAAATGCCAGCTGGCATTTCCTTCATCTGTTGCTATAGATGGTTTCTGTTCTAATTTGAAACTTAATTTTCCTGTTTTAATTTGTTTAAGCCACCTCAAAATAGGCAAACTATAAGTTCAAATTAAAATGTTTAAATAAGTAGAACTCCACATGGCATTTGTGATCCTAATAATGACAGAGGGGTTAATTTTAAACTTACAAATGAAAGTTGCTGATAAAAGTACAAATGAGTCTGTGGTTAAGATGTTAATTTTTCTACCACCATGAGAATGTTTGCCCAAACTCAGTATATAACTACAGTTTTTGATTTATTGTTAGGCATAGTAAAGCCTCAGTAGGTCAAATTAATTGGGAATTGTGGAGAAAAGCTAATGTAATGAATGAAGTTTAAACTATAGAATGCATAAATAATGTAGTGGGTTTTTTAAAAAATTAAAAAAAAACCAACACAGCAGAAACCAAGAAAGTCCAAGTGGGAGGTGATGACAGCCTGAATGAAGGTCATGAATGTGGCAGGGAGGGCCAAGTGCACAAGACAGCATTAATAAACAGAGCGGTGTGGGGTGCACGAGGTGAGCCTGCTTGCTTTGAACTCTAGGGGGCGACTGCAGGAAGATGCAGTAGCACAGGCTGATGGGAACAGAAATGGAGGTTTATAAATTCTTTATAATCTTGCTCCCATTCTATTGCTGTAAATCATCCTGGAATCAGGGGCTACTGAAGCAGGACAGAACCCCAGAGGCCACACCGCCAGAACTGTCACTTTACAGCTCAGGGAACTGCAGCTCAGAAAGCTCACCCAGGGCCACATGGGGGTCAGTTAAAGAGCCAGTACTTAACATCAGGGTTTCCAATTCTTAGTGCAGTGCTCTAGACCCTGCTGGCCTGCTGTTGAGAGGATGATCAAACGTCCCTATTTGTCTGGGGCTGTGCTGGTTTTAAAATAAAAAACCTTATATCCCAGGAAACCCCTCAGTCCTAGGCTAACAATGATAGCTGCTTGCCCTAACAGAGATATGAATTGTTATTGATATTCCCCTAATCATTGAAAAAGCAATTTTCATGGCTGGTCATGGCAAAAATTCACCATGCAATAGGCTGGCCAACACAACTCCAAAATAACGAGTGGCCTAAACAATAACAAGTGATGTCATTCTAGTCGGTGGGCGGAGGAAGAAACTCTTCATTTTCCAATCACACTGGTGACTGGAACACTGAGTCCCAGATTATGGTTCAAACCCCTTTGCCCCGCTCCTAATCATATTAAGGAGACCAGATCACTGGTAAAGTTTGCAGATGTCTTTTTCCCAAGGCCAGTTATAAACTAGAAAAATATTCCAAAAGGCAAAGCAGAGTGAGTTCCATGTGGAGACATTCATCTATCAGCTTCCCTCCCAAGTACTTCCGAAGCACAACGTAAGCCCTCTTCAACATTCCTTGGGAGCAAGATGGAAAGCAAACTTCCAGACCAATTTGCCTTCTCTGGGGGAAAAGGCGCAGATAACATCTAGAAGCAAAGGCCTGTGTCACCCACAAACACGTGGCCCTCAAGCAAAGGACTGTGAGTTCCACCCCAAAGGCCTTCTGGGTACTCAGCTGGGGTCTGGCCGTTCCTTTCCTCACGAGTCATGTTGGTGGGCATGTCTCCTGGCAGCCCAGCCTCTTCTTCCTCAAAGTCATCACATCCATCAGAAACCAGCCCTGACTGAGAGCACATCGCAGGCAACCCCGAGGACTTGCGCATCCACTTCCAATCCTTCCAAGGATTTTAACTTCAGATTAAGGTGCCCTGACTCTGCTCACAAGAACTGCTTACTGAGAAGACAGACAATGAGGGGAATGGCATGCTGTCCTTGCCCCGGGACTCACCATCTGGTCTGAAAGCCCTCCTCCTCCGGGGGAATGGATAGGTTGTGCTTTTCTTTGCCCTCCCTTCCCTTTTGATTTTATTCTGAAAGAGTTTGGGAAAAAAACATATATAGTTTTAAATCAATTCCATTCACATCAAAGAAACCACTACATCTTACTTTACTTTTTACTATTGTTGTTGTTTTTACTTTTAGTCCAGATGAAGCTAAAGGGTATGGAATCCAGGCTTTTATATGAGAGTTGCTTTTCTTAAAAAAGTAGATAGTGCCTGGCTTTACTGCATCAATAAAGGTGCAGCTTCCTTTAAATTCCCTTTGCTGAAAGTCCTTGGGAGCCTGCAGAACACCAAAGGTGTGGGTGAGCCTGACGTGAAATAACATAAGTTATGGCTAATGCACATGCTCGGGATTGGGAAGATGAAATTATAATTTCAATGGGAAGCGGCCTCTGGCTCCATATCCCCAGATCATAGTAAATCTCCCATTTGAACACTCGCACCTCTGAGGCCTCTTGATTGAATTAGAGCCCCAGAGGCCCCTGCCTTCCCCTGCCTTTCCCATCCTCCCCCTGCCTTCCCCTGCCTTCCCTGCCTTCCCCATCCTCCCCCTGCCTTCCCCATTCTCCTCTGCCTTCCCCATTTTCCCCTGCCTTCCCC
>NW_005353549.1:468129-481471 GCF_000412655.1 Myotis brandtii | reverse complement strand
CCTCCCCTGCCTTCCTCTGCATTTCCCTGCCTACCCCTGCCTTCCCCATCCTCCCCCTGCCTTTCCCTGCCTTCCCCATCCTCCCCCTGCCTTCTCCTGCCTTCCCCTGCCTTCCCCTGCCCCCTCCCCTGCCTTCCCCTGCTTCTGCAGACAGCATTTCCACTTAGCACACAATGTGATATGCCAACATATGCTCACCCCTACTGGATTAGTTTTGTGTTGTAGTTGTTTTTTGTTTTGCTTTGCTTTGTTTTGTTTTAGGGAGCCTCCCTGGAAAGAATGTTGGACTTAAAATGTGAAGACTTCCATTTGAACCCCAGTTCTGCCACTAATTGTCTTGAACTTGAGCATTTTCTGGGCTTCTCTCCATGTGTTTCCTAAATAGAAAATTGCAATAATGACACAATTATATGGGTTTATAGGAGAACTAGAACAGAAAGTGCTGACACACAGTAGGTGCTCAGATATGTACGCAGTGTTGCAGCAGAAGAATGACCCAACTATCAACTATTTTTGTGCCTATCACCATAATAGGTGGGTAGAGCAGGGCTCAAAAACAAGACTTTGACCTCAAATTGACTGCAACCTCCTAATAGCTACCATCTATCAAGCACCTATTATGTGCACATGCTATGCTAAGTATCTTAAAATATATTATCTTACTTCATTCTCATTACACCTCTATGAGGCAAATATTACTGGAGCTATTTTGCAGATCAAGAAAAGGAAGCTTAGAAAGTGAAATCGATTTCCCAAAGTCACAGAACTAATAAGTGGCAGTGCTGGGACTAGAATAGTCCTGGATTTGTCAGCTTCACACCTCCTTCCAGTACAAGCAGAGGAAGCCTTAAGCACATGCACACACACACAGACCTACCTAATCCTATTCCAGAATGTTCCCCACTTTCATTCAGGACTCAGAGGGTTAAGAAGAAGATGACAAAATAGCAGGAACAGCTGTCCAAGGTGCTAGTTGCTCTTCTGCGACACCCTTTTGCTTGAGCTCTGCAGCTGTACCAGAAAGTTTTTGTTCTCCAAAGCAAATGCTGAACTGAGAGATAGTTGGTATTCAAGACACACATGTTTTCTACCAGCAAATAAGAAGAAAGCACAACAGTATTCTTGAAGGATGCTGATTTTTTTTTGGTGTTCTGCAATTCTGCATTTTCAAAAATGACATCTGTTTTGTGAGTGACTAAAAGCTCTAGAGGCAGAGTTTGTAAAAGGAAATAAAATTGTGTTTCTGAGCTTTTTACTCTTTACTGCCTTCAGACGATATTTGTTTAGTTGGCCCATTTTCCCCAAAACATTGTCAAGGCAGAAGTTTTTCTCTTTCCTGCCCACATTCTGACAGGTTTGAAATGATGTTCCAGTGGCAAGTGTTCTAAAAGTTTCTTTTAGCACTTTCCTTCCATGTATCAAATAATCCTCTCTTTTGAGCACTCAAAAAAAATTGTGCCTTCTAGGAGCATAAATGAATATTATGCATTGCATTTATATCATGCGCATCTAGGAGGAACTCAAAAGTATTTCACTGTCTTCACTTTCCAGGCTGTTTATTTTTTGCCAGCACATCAACAAACACAAAAGTTTAAGGGAGCCATTTCTTAGTCATCCCATCTTTTTGATTTATCACTTCCTGTTCCATACATTTTCAGTCTCCACTTCACACAAATAAAAAGATGCAGTAACTCATGCAGTTTGTCAGCCAAATCCCAGTTTTAGAGAAGAATGAATATTAACTAAGGGCATCTGAAGGAGTCCCCACTGCCAACGGTATAGTGGTATAGCGTCAGGTTGAATCCCACCCCAACTTCCAAAATCTGGATGTGGGTTAAAATCACTTTCCTAATCCCCCAAAAATATATATATGACAGCTTCCATGTTATAACTGGCAGAATCAGCACCCTACAAGGTGGGCAGGAATTCCTGGACTGCAGGTGTGAATCTTTCTACTCCTCCTGCCTTTGCCCAAAATTTATGGAGCCATAGATCACAGAGGAATGAAATATTAATGAATCTTTGGGAACTTTCACGAGGCAGAAATCCTCCAAGTTGTCCTGACGATTTAGTTCTCGTTTATCAAGTCCTATAATTCACAACCCACAAGCCCTGTTTGTCCAATGCTCCTTTCTCAAAGTTGATGTATGTCATTTCTGCTGTGATCTCTTAGTCATGCAGACTTCAACTTGCTTTGGATTTCAGGCATTGACTAGCCAAGCACACCTGCCTCGATGTTTCCTTCCCTATACACAACCCTTCTGGCCCTTTGGTATCTGTTGACTTCATGTCTCCTCTTCGGAAGCACTCAGTAGAAAGCCCTAGACTTCATGTAAAGGGTGGCTTCATGTTGAGAAATGGCTTTATCAGGACAAGCCTGGAGAGACCCAGGAAAAATAATATACCTGAAATAATATACAGTTCTCATCAGCAAAGGCTACATGGAAGGCTATGTAGCAAATGCTGCTCACAGATACAAAAATGTAAACGCAAGTAATAAAAACAGTATATTTGTCAGGAAGCTATAGGTTGGGTAGTTCAGCCATGCCTGGTGAGCTGTGATCAGGACTACACCAAGCATCATTCTTTACCTTTTAATAACTCCTGGAGCCACCCGCTCCCCATCACAGAGACATGCCTTGTCACAGAGTTGTTCTTCTGGAGAAACCTCTGAGATTGAAAGCTCTGGCACCCCCTGAAGGGCAGGCCCCACATGTCAGGCCTTGGATCCCAGATCCATCATTAGTCACAGTCAAGCAGGGGAAAGCTAAAATGGGCACAGTACTCTCACATAGCTTCTTTCTTTAGACGGGATGCTCTAAGGTCATTGAGATTCAGATTTTGAATATTTTCATTTGCTCTTTTTGCTTCCCACTGTTTACATCCTTTATTTTTTTAATTTTTTATTTATTTTGGATAGTAAGTTTTTTTTCTCAGATGATGCCAGGGGTTTCATTTATTTTTCTCCAAGAATTGTCTATTTATTCTTCCACACTTACACATTGCCACTCTTTTTTTAATCCTCACTCAAGTGTGGGGAAGCACGGGACTTGGTTGGAATGGCTGTAAGGAGGATTCTCTGAAAGGTCAGGGGCCTCTGAGGGGACCTTACCAAAGGCAGCAGCCCCTACCTTGACTTTTCCAAACAAGTCTGGTCCCCCGGGGTGTTTTGCTAGAACCTCTATATTTAGCCTTTAAAGACCTGACCTTGTAGAAGCATGTGCTTTCTCAAGGATACTTACCCTGCTGATTATATCTAGAGTTTAATTCTAGTTCAAGCTGTTCTGACAATAAAAGCCAAAGGAGGCAGGCGAACAGGGCTACTTGGCAGCGATAGCCAAGCAGTACCTTAGCCCTCTCTTTCACAGAAACGTGTGTTAGAGTAATCATTCATCCGTCGTTCGTGTTAGAGGGTCTGCCAGTTAGTCCTGGCACCCAAGGACACATTTTATTGATTTTTTTTTGAAAGAGAGAGAGAGAGAGAGAGAGAAACATTGATGTGAGAGAGAAACCTTGATTGGTTGCCTCCATACGTGCCTCAACCAGGGATTGAACTTGAGACCTGACCTGGAATGTTTTGGTATACAGGACAATGCTCCTACCAACTTAGCCACCCAGGCCAGGCTACATTGCCACTCTTTTCAATTTACTGATCTTTTTTTCACCCTCATTTCTTATTATGAACTTGGACTCTTACATATATATTCCTACTTAACATTGACTATGAAGAGAATGGTATCTCCTCACTTTCCCACATTTTACTGAACCCTCTAGAGCAGTGATGGTGAACCTATGACATGCAAACTCATTTTTTTGGTTGATTTTTCTTTGTTAAATGGCATTTAAATATATAAAATAAATATCAAAAATATAAGTCTTTGTTTTACTATGGTTGCAAATATAAAAAAATTTCTATATGTGACACGGCACCAGAGTTAAGTTAGGGTTTTTCAAAATGCTGACACGCCGAGCTCAAAAGGTTTGCCATCACTGCTCTAGATCCATTTCAAATCCCAAATCATTCACCTAGTTGTCTAAGATGTTACTAACCAATGCTAATGTCTTCACTTGGGGACTTTCCACACCATGAACCATAACATAGCATTTTCAACTAGATATGTTACACTGCCCCAACTAGAACCTATGGTATTCCACTAAGCAGTAAGCACAGAATGAGGCACAAAATAGTCATTCAACAAACAAATGTCCCGATGGCCACAGAAGAATTAGGAATGTGGACATGCTTAAGAAACTTTCATTCATTCATATACTTATTCGAACATATGTATGAAGTACCTACACTCCTATGGTAGGCATAGGGGGGACAAAGACATACATGTCATAAGCATTGTCCTCTAAAAATTCAGCAGGAAGAATACAAATATGAACCAAAAAGCGCATTAATATGCCACTACATTCTGTGTAGAAATAATTAAAGAGAACAGTGGGAGCACAGTGGAGAGTGTGGCCAATTCTATCCTGATTGATGATGAACTTCCTCAAGGAAGCTGGGTTTTGAGGGGGAGGAGGATAGAGAAAGGTGGAGAAAGAGAAAAAGGGAATGTTATGGACAAAGGGAGCAGTGTGAACAGAGTCGGGATGAAATATCAACAATGTGCAAAGATACTAATCAGTAAGTATGAGATAGGGTCTGGGAATTCGCTTCTTTAACAAGCATCCCCTGGGTAATTCTGACACAGGAGGGCCCAGAACTTTACTCTGAGAAACATCTCTCCACATCCTAGTTCCTGAAGGACTTGCTCAGAAATATTTGCTAGTGGACAAAATGCCGCATTTGGCCTAGTCAGAGAGAAAATCCACACTCATGTGGGAGGTCCACACCCCTACCTAAGTGAGCCTTCCAAAATCTGAATCCAGTCATGTTGCCTCTCCATGTATAACCCTTCGGTGATGCCCCACTGCTCAGAGAAGAATGTCTAAGGCTTCAGTGACCTCACACGAACGGACCTTCCTCCCTGGCCTTGCCTCTGATCTCACCGCTCAAACTGTACCTTAAGATTTTGTTAAATTCTGTGCCTTCTGCTGCTGCTTTATAATTGTTCTGAAGTTATTAAAGTTTAAAACATATAGAAAGGGCTTCAGACTGAGGATATCCAATTAAACAAGGTTATTGTTCATATAGAAGCATAGGATCAATTTAAATGCTCAGAGTGAAATACCAGAGCACTTTCCTTTGTCAGCAGAATGTCAAATTGTCCCATAAATTATAGCTAAACCAAAAGAGTTCAAAATTCTGAATGTTAGAAAATACCCCGTGAAACAATAAGAACCCAGCGCAAAAAGCAACCTAATCCCACTCCCCTAATAAAGACATGTACACGCACATATATCCACACACACGCAGGCATTCACACACACACACACACACTCACACACACACTCACACACACAGGATGTCTCATACCACTGGAGGACATCCTGGAATCTGTGCATCACCAAAATATTCAGTGATAAAGACATTTTCTTCCTGGCACGTTCGAAAGAGAAACTGAGACCAGACAGCTAGTAAGATAAGACACACTCTCCCTTCAGGAGCACATGCTGCTTTGGCAAACACAAATATCACTCACTCACACACACATGTACTGAGGCCTGCGCATAATTCTCTTGACAACTCGAACTTATAGCATTAGCATATGAATGCCGAGGCTTGCAGTGATATTCGCCCACCAAATGGAGTTTATAACATAAATGCAATGAAAAGTAACCGAAAGATGACTCTTTGCTCCGAATGGAGTCTGTCACAGCCTATAGGTAAAATATAAGTAATATCTGTATAGCACCCGGTGTAAATATATTCTTTCTTCATGGAGAAAAGCTGAGATGGTTAGGACATTCTTAAATTCATACCTCCTCCCCAAATAAAGCATAAAATACCTGCCTCCAATTCCCCAGCTTTAGGCCTACATATCTCCCCCTGTTCCAGTATTTCATGTGTATTAGGCCAAATAATTCCTAGCTGCCAAGAATTATTCACAAATCCAGGAGAAAGATTTTACAATTGTACCCATAATCAACTCAAATGAAAACCAGGAGTTAGTGAATGTGACATGTCTTTCCCAGCAGATTATAAACTCCTTAAAATGAAAAGACATTAACTTGTTCATCTTTAAAGTTATAATATCTTTTAAGTCATGTGCCTCCCTATGTTGGCTGGAGGGTTCCTCGCATGCCTTCCCCTGGGCTCACTCATGTGGCTGCATTCATAAGCAGGGCTGGCCAGCCTGGAAGTTTCTGGCTTCGCTCACGGGGCTGGCAGTAGGTGCTGGCTGTCAGCTGGGCTTCCCTGGTCCTCTTCACACAGCCTCTCATCCTCCAGTTGGCTCCACAGGCTTCTTTCGGTGCTGCCTCAGGGCAAAGCTGCAAGGTCTCTTACTACTACCCTCCCAGGTCACACAGTGCATGCGTGGATTCGAGGAAAGAGATGCCACCTTGTGGAAGGAGGACTGGCAAAGTCCTCGCAATGGGGCAGGCATCCAGGGATGAGAGGAAGATTTGTAGCCATCTTTATAAACAATGTATGTCACACACACAGCCGAAAAAGCATTCAGTAATCAAATCTATTTGGGGAAGTTTCATTTATTCATCCATTTATTCGTTCACCCATTTAACAAACACGTTTCAAGTGCCTACACTGGAACGAGAATTTCATTAGGCTCTGGACATAGAGTGAGCAAACAGGCAGAATGAGTTCCTCATTTTGCGGAATTTATCGAGATTAAATGAATGGGGGAGTGAGCGAAAAGTGATAGGCAACGGGGCGGGGGGTGGGGGAGCTCGCTGAGACATGGCTTCAAATTCTAGGCTCCCTTTTTAATTCGAGGTTTACAAATGTTAAAATGCCTGAATCCTTTCTTGGAAGTGGGGGACCCAGGGTAGGAGGCTATCAAGGGATTGAAGTCAGAGTTGGATTCCCAAAGGTTGAGGCTGGAGCAGCAAATTTCTGTTGAAGCTAGGTAAGCCACAGGAGCCAGAGGAGCCCGCTGGTTCTCAGTGTGGGAGACCCAGGTCTGGCAGAAGACAGAAAGCAAACTCAGGAGGGAATTAGGAAAATGTCATGAAGAGACTATTCATAGTGCCTGGGACAAAATTAAAGAAACTAACAGGAGATATGCTTAGATACCCAAGGACAAGTCACAGGAGGAAGGCATTACCTAGGTCTGAAGCAGCAAAATGGACAAATGATTTTAGCAAAATCAGATAAGAACTGGAGCTATGGGAGACAGTACTCTTGGAGACATAGTTTTAAAGGAAGCCTCTGCCTCAAGAGCAATTCCAAAACCCTGAAGTAGCAGAGTAACCCAACCGTCTCTCTCCGCCTGCCCCTTATCTCCTGCCAGCTCTCATTGGTTCCCCGTGTTAACTTCTTTCTTTAAAAAAAGATCAGCAATCCATGTGGGCCTAGTGGACATGGCTGGGGATAAATGCTAACCAGATCCCAGGAGAATTTTTGTAGACATTTTAGAAAACAAAGAAGTCTTAGCTGACTACAGCCATTAAACCAACAATATCCATAGCTGTCATCAAACAAGATGACACAGTCTCCACATTTATAAAGCAAAGCAGCTGCAGCTACAGAAGCAAGACTTGGCACTGCCACACAGCAGAGTGGTTGGCTTCTGGGAGCCACATTTTCAGAAAGACAATGACAAACATTGGAGTATCCATGAAATGGGAGATGGCTAGAGACCATTGTGCTTTTGTTTTGTTTTTTCCAAATGCCAAGTATTTACCACATGCTCAACATTCTCCTAAGGAGATTCAAGTGAAACCATAGTCCCTAACTTTAAGGAACCACACTGCCCACTGAGTCAAAATTACATACATTCCCATCTCAGCTTCTCCTTAGCTCTTAAAATGTCTACAGTCATTCCAAACATGGAGAAGAAAGCAAAGGTGGTGTCAGGGTCACAGAGAGAGTAAGATACCTTACTGTTGTAAAATTTACATAATTGTGACTATATGAATGTATTGCGAGGCCTTCCCGGGGGCTTTAAGGGGCCATGCAAAAGATGGCCTTGACGCTGAAGTTTCATTAGCTTCACAGTAAATACACCTGTGGCTTCAAGGCATTTCCAGGCAGGAAAACATTGGCAGTTTCATACTGAACCCTCTAACTGAGTTTCCTGTCCCACTTAGTAAACAACCAGCTTTATCTACTAGCTTATTGCACTACTAGAGGCATACATTTCAAATAAGGAGGGGTGGCAGTCCATGGCACTTTAAGACCAATTCTGAGAATCAAACTTTAGAAGTCCATATGTTTAAACTGGAGGTGTCCAGAGGACAGTGACCAGGAAGGTGGGAAGACTCGAAAGAAGAATAGTCATTAGAATTTGGCTATTTAGTATATCAGAGATGACTTACAGAGGAAATAAGACCTTTTGCAAAACTTAAAATGGGTTGTCATATGAATCATACAGAAGAAGGTCCAGACTATGGTTTGAAGACAGTGTAAAAAATGTATAAAATATATCATTTGAATATCACATGTTCAAATGATAATATTTTAGATAGTTGGGGCTAAATGACATGTATTAAGTTCCCCTGTTTCTTTTTACCGTTCTAATTTCGCCACTAGAAATTTTAAAGATATATATCTAAAGCCTGTATTTGTGGCTCATGTGACATTACTATTGGGCAGCACTGGTATAAGGTTTCAGCCCCACTGAAATAATCCCCAATCCCTCAATGCCATTGCAATTTTACCAAGAGCTAAGGCACCAAAGCCATTTTATATTTGGGAAACTAACTTGTAATTCTCTTGTCTTGAATTTAGTGCATTTACTGTACCTGTTTCATTTGTGTCACTTGGCATTTTCTTAAGAAAGAAAACTGAGCTCCTAAAGTGGTCAAAAAAGCCCAGTGAACATATTTCACTGTGACTTTACTCAATGGGAGTAGACAGGTCTTAACAGCATGTCTGATACCAGCCGGTTTATACAATAATTTTTTTCTTATCAGCTACTTAATGAAATGGATTTCTATCATAGCATCTTTGAAATGTTAATACTCTTACAGCTGTCTTCAAAGACCTATTTTGAACTAAATATGTTATCAATCAAAATACTCATTAAAATTCGATGCAAGCTTATGTGAAGAGAGAGATTAAATCATCGAGGCAGCTGGGCTTCTTATCCCACTAATGTGACCTCATTATATTGTAATTTGTTATTACAGAAATTTAATTTTCTGATGCCATAGAATTACTAAGGGTCTTCACATTTTCTACGTTTCTATCTACTCTACTTGCGAACTTTTTGATCATTTACTGATTGGGTCCTTGGGTATTTCCAAGATTTGTATTTCTGGTGGACTACAATGAATAACCTGAGAAACAGTGCTCCCTAACATTGGACAGAGATGATGGCTCCAATCTCTAAAGAAACTTGGAGACAGTGTTGTCTCTGATGAGATGAGGAAATATTTTGAATTGGTTTTTCTCCTAGGCAACCAATAATATATGTGGAGTTTGACTTAGATAGCTTCACCTTTTCCACCTTATCATTTAATGGAATCCTCCTTCACTGGATCTGTTATAGAGTCAGAGGCAGAGAGAGGACTGCTTGGCGTGCTGAGCCATTTCTCTACCTACCTCAAAGAGAGTCATGAGGCCCATGGGAGGTAATGTGCAAGGCCCTAGTACAGTGCCTAGCCAAAGTAAATGCCAAACAATCCTAGTTTCCTTCCTCTTTCCCACCCCACCACCTTAATCTAGTCATTCAACCAATTCAACCAAACATGGTACTTGGCTTTCTCCAGCCACTTACTAGTAAGTAAAACCCAACAAAAGCCAAAGGGAGAGATAGAATATGCTGAATGCCAGGCATCAAGAATGTGGCATTTAAAAATTTAGTCTATTGTTTCCATTGTTCATATGAAGACAATTACAAAAAAAATCTTTATTTAGAAGAAAACTCAGAATTTCCCCCATTGATTTCTCTCTTTAAAAAAACAAAACAAAACAAAACAAAACAACAACAACAACAAAAAAACAGCAATCCATGTGGGCCTAGTTGACATGGCCAGGCATAAATTCTAACCAAATCCCAGAACCCAGAGATGCAATTTAGATTGCAGTGACCATTGATTAAGTGGCTTTGTTCCTAGTGATCACAGAGAAAGATGGAAAGGACATGAGTTGCCTGTCAGATCAACAGCCTTCTAGCCTCATGTTATTTTAACATGTCTCTGTTGTGGCGGATATAAGCTGTCAGTAACTAGGTATTTCCTTCTATAACTCCCCAATTAAATCTGCTGTCTCTCCCAGTGGCCTTCTCTTGAATGTTGTGCCAGCTACACCAGCCTCCTTTTTCTGCTTCCACAGCCAGCCAGCCACCACAGTAGGGCCTGTGAATGTTCTGTTCCATGAGTCTACAATACTTTTCTCCCAGATTCCCACATGGCTCACTCTGTCAGGTTCTTCAAGGCTTTGCTCAACTATCACCTTTTCAGAAACAGTTTTCTGATGACCTCATTGCAAACTGAAACTTTCCCTGGCCAACTGCCCCCATCAACTTCCTGGCTCCATCTTCCTGAATGCTGTCTATCACCATCTGACACACTCCACACTTCACATGTCTGTTCATTATTATCAGTCTCCAAATGCCAGGTCCAAAAGGTCAAAAGGTATGGGTTTAGGGTAGTTTTTAAATTATATATATTTGATTTCAGGGAAGAAGTGAGAGAGAGAGAGAGATAGAAACATCAATTATGAGAGAATCATTGATCGACTGCCTCCAGCACGCCCCTTATTGGGGGTCAAGCTGGCAACCCAGGGCATATGCCCAACCAGGAATCGAACCATAAGTTGACACTCAATCATTGAGCCATGCCAGATAGGCAGGGCAGCTTTTTTTGTTGCCATGTCCCAAGCACCTACAAGAGTGTTTGGTACAAAGGATAATGAGTGAGTGAAAATGGATTTTTTGTCATTTTATTGAAACACTTCATATAAGAGTTAGTCATACGAAGAACATTATTTTAAAACTCATGCAGTGCAAACTTTTGGTGACTTGATTTATATGAACGTGTCTATTTGTAAATGTGAATATACTGCAGTCTAAATTGTTGGGGCTGTTTTTGTGCACATGCTTCCGTCCCTGGAAAAACAAATGACTCTGAATTCACATTACCTTCAGCATGACTCTGAATTTCAGATGACAGACTACTTTCCTATAGTTTAATGTGAAAGAATGGAAGAGAAATATACAGGAGAAAAGGCTATCTTAGAGTGAGAAGATATGCTTGAGTTGGCTCAGCACAACCACCATTCGCTGCAGCAAGACCGAAGAAAAGAGACACTTCATTCAGGTCACTGTCTGTCTGATAAACAGCTTCAAGTCTCTCCCAAGCAAAAAGGTCTGCTCTGCCCCAAAAGTTCCATTTTTGGAGATTCCATAACGAACAGAAGAAGGAACTGTGGCTTTAAACACGACATAAAGTTAAATGCCTGAAAGCTAAAGCATAGCGTTCCTTCTCAAAACCCTCTGGTGTTTCCTCTATTATTATTTGAGATCAAGCCTTAGTGCAAAAATTAAAAAATTCCTTGCAGATAACTTGCAGTTCAATAACCGAGTAATTATTCATTTCACCTTAAAGCATACTTGTAAATATCATTTCAAATGAAGCACTGGCTTGATTTTTAATCAATGAAAACAGACATTTGTGGAAAAGGTTTTCTGAATAAATTACCTTGCATTCTTATTACTAAAGCGGATTTCACGGAAAATCAACAAATGATATTAATTACATTGTAGCCTCATTATATATTAATAGGTTCAGAAACCAAACATTGAGTGTCTTTTAGAGCTGGGTGTGATATTTATATGAAGCTTTATGATGGAAGGTCAGCTTAATTCCAATGCATTCACTTTAGTGCTCTGACCTTTTGCTCTCTGGAAACATGAGTTTGGTCTCAGCTAGGAGCACAGATATGTGGCACCAACACTGTGAGCTCGGCCTGAGAACCCAGAGTGTCACTGGGTCTTGACTTTCTCATGCCGAGGGACATGAGTTGGCTGATTGATCAGTCACCACCTACCCCTAACTCAGAGTTACTATTGAAAACTTGCCTTTGGTTGATGAATTTAGGACCTCAAGCAAAGGAATTTGATTCTATGACTCTGCATCGAGATCTGCTATTATTTGTGGGTCCAGTAAGCAACTAGGCAGGTACAACCAGGAGCCTGAAAATAAGAGTATCACTGAAGAAAGGGCTGTCCTAGGTTAATATCTCCTGGACTGGGCCCTGGATGATCATGTCTTAAAACTCATGTTCAGCCTGGCTTCTTAGTTGTCATTGGAAACCAACAGGTGGTTTCCTAGCTTTTTTAAGTTGTGTAACACCTCTGAGTATCACTTTTCTCATCTGTACATTTGGAAATAAAAATAATAATCGGTTGTTGTAAAGATTAAATAAAAGAGTTGTTATGAAGGTTAAATGAATAATCCATTAACATGCAAAACAGAATTCCTAACATGTACTAGTCTCTCAGTAAATATTAGTAATTAGAATCATTATCATTAAAGGCCCCTTCCAGTCCCAACATTCGATGTCTATTCAATTGCAATGTGGAAGCCCCATTAAGAAAGTCTAATCATACTACTCACTTCTTCAACCTTTTTCTCTGGCCCACAATACCCTCCCAGCCTCTGGACTTGCTGCAAAACACCAGCATAAGCAGAATGGGCAAGTGCAGAGAATTGATTAAAGTTTGAACATAGAAGCCCTTCCTGCTGGAATATAGACTACAGCAAGGCAGTGAGATTTCACCAAACTACAGGGAGTCCAGGCAACACCATAATCTTTGAAGATGACATTTGCAAAATCCGAATCATTCATTCCAAAAATTGACTGTGCCAAGAACTGTCCTAGGTACTGAAGACTCTAGAGCAAACAAAAATAGTAAGTCCCTCCCTGAGAGCATATGTTCTGTTGGGAGAGTAAAAAATGGGTGGAGTACCTCGGTTGCAGGCTCGGTCCCCCGCCCTGGTTGGGGAGCATGCGGAAGGCAACCAATCAATGTCTGTTTCTCTCTCTTTGTCTCTCCCCCTCCCTTCCACTCTTTCTAAAAATCAGTAGGAAAATATCCTCAGGTGAGGATTAACAACAACAAAAAGATATGCTCTCCCAGCCACAGTCACTCAGTGGTTGGGCATCAACCTATGAACCAGGAAGTCGCACATGCCCAACTTGTGGGCTCAATCCCCAGTAAGGGACATGCAGAAGGACATGTTTCTATCTCTCTCACCCTTTCCCTTCTCTCTGAAATAATCAATAAAAACATATATTTTTAAAATTATATATACATATATAATT
>NW_005353549.1:458497-468055 GCF_000412655.1 Myotis brandtii | reverse complement strand
TATATATATTTAAAAAACAAAAACAAAAAATTCTGCTCAGGCTTCAAGCCCCAACTCAAATGTCTCTTCTCCATGGAGTCTTGTTTGGAAACCTCCTGACCTCACATTCCAACACAGGCAGAACTAATCATGCTCGCTCCATAATTTCTTCATTTTGTCAAGCATCCAGTATAGCACTGCCATATTATAACAGCATCTATTCATTCATCTGGTAAAACATGGACCCTAGATATGGCACTGTTGAAGGCAGTGGGGACAGGGACCCAGTGATTCTACCTTCCTCTCCTTGAATTTGGAGGTCATGTCTGGTTACCTAAGTGCCCTTGGCACATGGCCTGTGCTCAGGTTTTATTGAATGTCAGCAACATCACCATAATTTGATTCAGAGGGAACAGGAGAAGCAGGCACTGGCCTGGCCCAGCTCCCTGGATTCTATGCCAGCGTTCGGCACATTTCCTACATCACCCAGGGAGGTCCATCATTCCTTTCTCTAAATTGGAGAGGAAACAATTATACAATGCAGAAGATATCTTAGTGTTTTCTCCTTTCATTCCCACTAATTTTAATTATATGGAGAGAAAACGATACAGCTCCCTTCATAGCAAACCAAAATTCCTTTCATCTCTATTTTAAGGTAAAATTGATCTTTTTCTGTCATCCACGGTATTTTCTTTGAACATTATGCCAAGAAATAATGACTTAGTCATTTGAGTAAAATAATCCATAAATTTTTCCATCAGAAAAATTATCATCATACCAGATAATATAAGCTTGCGTGTGTGGCAGAATATAAGATAAAGCCAGGATCACAGGGCTCTATAAGGTTTAAAATGTTTATCCATTCTCTTAATGACTTCTGTATCATAGTTAGGTACTAGAAAGAATGGGTACTGGTTAGGGAGAAGCTACTTCAGGGACCTTCTTATCAAGGAGATAATTATTATTGCTATTAGAAGCTATGTCAGTGTTGTCTTAGTTCGGGTCACCACAGATACCATAGACTGGGTGGTTTAAACAACAGAAATGTCTTTTTCATGCTTCTGGAGGCTAGAAATCTGAGATTAAGACCTGGCAGATCTGGTGTCTATTGAGAAAACTCTTCCTGGTTTGCAAACAGCTGTCTTCTCTTTGGGTTCTCATAGAATAAATCATCTCTATTGTCTCTATTTATAAGTGTTCTAAAGCCATTCATGAGGGCTCACCCTCATGTTCTAATTACATCCTAAAGGCTTCACTTCCATCACATTGGGGATTTAGGCTTCAACATGTGAACTGGGGGCAACGCAGGGGGAGGCACAAATATTAAGTCCCCAGTAAGTTTAATTCCATTTTATTAGTAACAAAATAATTCTGAAAAAATTACTTTATAAAAACATATAGCCATAGCCAGTTTGGCTCAGTGGCTAGAGTGTTGGTGTCAGCCTGTGGACTGAAGAGCCCCGTGTTCTATTCCAGTCAAGGGCATGTTTCTAAGTTGCAGGCTTGATCCCTGGCCCTGGTCCAGGTGTGTGCAGAAGACAACCAATCAATGTGTCTCTCTCACATCAATGTTTCTCTCTGTCTCTCCCCCTCCATCCAGTCTGTCTAAAAATCAATGAAAAAATATCCTTAGATGAGGATTAACTGAATCATCCCTACACAATTTATTATTCAATATTATTTTATTTTCAGATTATATTAAGTTAAATTTCTATTAATATTTAAATTAAAATCAATTCAGTATTAATTATATTAATTATTACTGTTATTAATTATTAATATTTCACTAATTTTATATAACTGGAAGTAATAGCATAATAATGTGCTACATTTCAAATATATAATCTTTGGCCAGACCATTAGTTAAGTGAGTGTCTGAACTGCTATATGCCTCACCTAAATTGTGCTTTGACATTATTCTGTGAACAAATATTGAGAGAATTTATGAGAACTAGGCCTTTAATTCTGGTTCTTCTATTTATTTTAGGATTAACTCGTTCATTCCATGCATTTATTCAACACTGTTGACATTGATTATGTGCTAGACATTGTATCCAAGGCTGTGGGAACAGAAAATTAAAGTCATCATCCCTCCCGTTAAGGAGCTTATAGTTTGGAGTGAAGACAGATAAACAAACCATTGTAACCGAATGTCACAGAGCTATGCCAGAGTTATGTCCTGCGCACTCTGGAATCTCTTAAGACAGGTACCAAGCCTTGATGAGGAGATCAAGGAAGGCTTCCTAGAGGAAAATCAGACAGAAGAAACCAGAGAGTGAAAGTCCAGAACCTGGGAAAGTATAAAGTAGCCCAGGGAGTAAAAAAATGCTATAATGGGTGAAAATGGGGAAGAAGGAGATGAAGAGTGAGCCATTCACTGCATCACAAGGTTCCCTTTTATGAGAACCCTTGGGAAGAATTTCAGTCTATATATGAGGCAAAGTTATGTCTCTCCTGAACAATCGGTTGATGTCATCCTGGGGACATGATAAGATGCCCATACTTTCTGTAAACAGTACCCAATGTTAATGACACGCTTTGTTCACTACCTTGCCCAGGGCTTGGCACAAAGCAGGCACTTGACAATTTTTGGTTGACTTAAATATTAAGATAAACATTTGGAATATTCACCTTGGTTTCATCTTAACTTTCAACATTTTATTCTCTGGTGTTTGTACTTTTATCTCTATAAATCTTTGCAAGGAGATAAGCTAAAAATAAGATAAGAAAATACATTTACAAAACACATCAAAAGCTAAAGCGTTATTTTAATAAATCTTTGCAAGGAGATAAGCTAAAAATAAGATAATACATTTACAAAACACGTCAAAAGTTAAAGCGTTATTTTAAAGATAAGAAAATTAAGGACTTGTGATTCTTGGCAAGAAGATGTAACAAGGACCAGATTTACTAGAAATTCCTCTCACCCAGAATACCAAAAGCCCTGTAGAAAGTACATGAAACACTAGACATCAAGCAGAGAAGGGTGGTGACCTCTGGAAGACTGGGAATTAATGAGATGAGCTCTACCATTGCTCAAGGTTACTTCCTTGAGAGACATTTCCAGACCATGGAAACAGGAAAGGGAATCAGGCAGAACCCAGCAGACTCCCCAAGTTGATATATGAAGATGAAAGACTAGAGAAAAAAGTGGTTAGAATTCCAAGAACAGAGCACAGGATAGGAGAGTGTTGCACAGAGAGAACTCCATTGACTTGCAGAGGGTTCCCCTTGAGTATTCATCAGAGTACTGATCAGTTCGTGTCGTGTGTGTGGGTGTGTGTGTAAGAGAGAAAGGGAGAGAGAGAGAAAGAGAGAGAGAGAGGAAACTACTCTCGACCAGGAAAGAACCATTGGAGAAGATTAAAGGGGAAATTCCCACAGCAGAGAATAATGCCTGCATCCTCCACAAGCCCCAAGATTGGAAATCCTCACAATTCACAAGTGAAGCAGAGTACTCAGAAGGGTCTTGCCTCAATAGTGGGGTAAAGTTAACTGGAAAATACAGTTCTGGGCTCACCTAACAAAGCTTAAAAGTAAACTAGCCGATTTGGCTCAGTGAATAGAGCAGAGGGCTACCTTGGTTACAGGCACCACCCCTGCCCAAGCCCTGGTCAGGGCGCAACCAATTGATGTGTTTCTCTCACATCGATATTTCTCTCTGTCTTTCTCTCTCTTCCACGCTCTAAAAAAAATCAATGAAAAAATATCCTTGAGTGAGGAATTCAATAAGTAAGAAATAAATAAATAAATAAATAAATATCAGAACTTTAAAGAAAAAAAAAAGGGATCAAACTGTGTTTAAATAACTTAAAGTTGTATAAGCACAAAACTCAAGAAGATGTATAGGAATAAAAAACTTCTAGGGCCCAAAAAGACAACATTTACATTCTTCAAAAATCACCAGGCATGCAAAAAAGTTAGAAAATAAAACTCATAATGAGGCAAAAAATCTAAAGTGACCCAGAATTGGCACATTAGAAGTAGGACAAGGACATGAAACCAGTTACTACAGTAATTGTATTCCATATGCTCAAAAAGCTAGAGAAACAGAGCTATGGAAGAATAAAAAAGATCCAAATCAAATGTCTAAAGATTAAAACTACCATGACTGAGTTGAAAAATATGCTAGATGGGATTAACTGAAGATCTGAAAATGCAGGGAATAAAAACAAAACAAAACAGTGACTTTGAAAACTTACCAACAGAAACAACCCAAATTGAAATACAGAGAGAAAAGAAACTGACAAAAATATACAAAGAACAGCAAGTGAGCTTTGCAAACTTTCAAGTGGCCAAATATATGTGTTTACTTCCTCTGTGGGCAATGGTCTTGACCAGCCACACTAAGCATGAAGCCAGTACCAAAGGCCACAGTTTAAATTTTCACTTCAGTATCTGGTTGTCCAATTTCTTCAGTCTTCCTCTTAGGCCTTAATTTTTGGTTTTGCAATTATTGTCTTGATCAGTGTGGGATTTTTTTTTCCTTCTTTTAGTGTGGCAAATTATTTTTACTTCCTTTTTGGTCACTGGGTGTTCTCTTGTTCTGAAAAAAAATATTCTGGGGAGTAGGATATGTATCATTTCCAAAGCTTGTAAGACAAAGAGGTTTATCCATTATCTTTCCTTTTGCTCTTCTTTGTGCTTGTGAAGTAGAAATTCCAGGTATTCCCTCCGGACTCATCATTCACACAGTCAAAAATGCTGATTCTTTGTTTGAAGTATTACATGTAGCATTACATGTCTCCTTTTCCCCCCATTGACCTCTCCCCAGCCACTCCCAACCCCCAGCACATGCCCTCACCCCCCTAGTGTCTGTGTCCATTGGTTATGCTTATATGCACGCATACAAGTCCTTTGGTTGATCTCTTACCTCCCACCCCCACACTCCCCTGCCTTCCCTCTGAAGATTGACAGACTGTTCAATTCTTCTATGTCTCTGGCTCTATTTTTGTTCATACTTTAAACAATAAAGGATTTTTTTAAATGCTGATTCTTTCGTTATTTGCCTGATGAGTATCCTTATTCATTCGTTTTACTAAAAGAGTCTTTTAGTGTCCTAGCTTGATTTTGCCTAATTTGTGATTTCATATGTTTTCTCTCCTAAATACTAATAAATAAAAAGAAACTGCTGGTAAAAATTTGAAGTTAAATTTATTATTGGGCTAAGCACATCTTTAGGAGTTTCCTCCCTGCTCCACAACTCCTACATGTTGTTTTTACTGAAGTTGAAATACTTAAAATAGGGTTTAGATTTTATTCAAATAACAGTTATTCTACACTATTATGCACAAACACCACACTGGGCCTAGTAGGAGGTAAAAGAATGAATGGCATTGACACTTCCCAGGGGAAGCCCATCACCTAGAGGCAGTGAGACAAGACAAAACTAAACAAATCCCAGCCAAACAATGGTAAGCACTTTCCTTATCAATGCATATTCTTCTGAATTGCTTATTTAAATATGAAAAAAATAAAAAGAAAAACACTGCAAGTTATTAAAAAAAAAAAAAAACTCTGTTCTAAATCAACTCAACATTAACTGGGGCAGAAATCAGGCCTGGACTCATGAAATCATGCATGTGGATGTATTTTCAGTGTTTTTGAAGTTTTAGCTTTCGTAGCATTGTTGCATATAAACTCTGTAACCATACACCAAAATATGGTAGGCCAACAAACAAGCAAACGGGACATTTAATAGGGCCACACTACCCTATGAAACTTAGAAAAATGGTATAAATCAGCAGGCCAAGAAAAAATGAACATCGTATACCCAAAAAGGTTCTAATTCTGGAAATAAACCTTGCTTTAAGCAAAATAGGTAATACTTGTCTATGTGCTTATCTCTTTCTATTTGCAAAATGACTGAAAGAATGATGGTCTCTAAAAAGTATTATTAGTATAATACTTGTTCATAAAAACGGAACAATGATTTATAGGCCTGAGATGGATGCAGCTCTGAAGGTAGACCATCCAGGGAAAAATAAGACAGCTTGCCTTCAAACCCCTTCTTGACCTCCTCGCTTTCCTGAAAATTGCAAAGACTAGATAGATAGCTGTGGCGTTGCACTAACTGAGCGCAGAGAAAGAGGACGGTGTGGAGGAGGACCACTAAATTTATGTCACAATCATTCGGCCCTTTCATTTCTCGAGACAGTCCACAGGCAGATCGATAACGCCGCAATCAGAACCAGGGGTGAGGTGGCTGAACAATCGGGGTGGCGGGGCTCCCATCCCATTTGTCACCCTCAGCCCGCAGAGGCCAGAGGCTGCAGGGCAGGGTTGTGTCCCCCTTGGAAAAGGGGGTATAATTTCCAGGGGCAAATGGATGTCTGGGAGCAGGAAGAAAAGGGAGGTGTCTGCCCCTGAGGAAAGAGCATAAGCAATGGGGTAACTAGGAGGTGCCTGGGGAGCTCGATTTGTTGTTTCCTGCGGTCCGAGGGCAACTGGTTGCAGGAAAACGGCTTCATTTCAGCTCCTGAATTGTTTTAAGGGTGATTTCCCTAGAAAGACTTTCCCCTCTGAACAGTCAGCAGACCTTCTCTCCCTGGACTTGCTCATTTCTGCCCTCATCAGGCGGGTTCGGGCCCCACCATGCTTGGGCATCTGGGTCTCCTATGTTCCCTTTGTTACAAATGCTCTGGCATGGAGAGAAAGGTTCTTTCTAGAAACAGCAAAGGGATAGAAGTAGAGGGAGGGAGTGGAGAGAGAGAGAAGGTAGGAGTGAAGGAGAACAAAGCCGTTTCCCGCAGGAAGCAGGAAGGCCAGCCTAGGATGTCCTCGCTGGTCCATTGTCGCCTTTCTCGCAGGCGGGCCCTCCGGAGGCTGCCGCCTGGGTGACAGCCCGCCTGCAGCCCTCCTTCTGCCCTTCAGGCTCCCGTCACCATTGTGAGAAGCCGCGGAGTGCAGCGGGCCTGTCAGACCTCATCAGCAGCCCTGCGAAGGCGGAATGAAATCACTGCTATTGACCCGCTGGCATATTTATAGGCTCGCTCTCCCTTTCTGCTGAGGCTGCGGGTTCCCACCTTCCCGGCCCGGTTGTGTGTATTCAGCAGCACGCGAAATCCCGCCCGGGTGCCAGGGGGGCATTCAGCAGGAGCCACGCGCCCCTCCTCGGGCTGCCAAACCTCTCCAGTTACCGGGGCTGGGAGGGCCTGGAAGGAGAAACCTTCCTGCCGGGCCAGATTCCTCGTTTGCAGCCTCTAAAAATAATTCCTCCTGAGCTCTGCGCCATGCCCCTGTCCAGCTGCGCGCTGCCTGTGACCTAGCAGAGCACGCACTTGTCCTGCAAGGGCTTTGTCTCCAAGACTCCCCCCCGCCCCGCCCCCGCCTTTTTTTTCCCTTAAACAATGGGGACGAGGTGCTGCGTTTCTTTGTGGAGAGCTGGGGGAGAGGCCGTGGGCCCATCGCCCTCCTCGCCCCATCTTCTTGGCTACCTCTTCTGATGCGCGAGTGGCCCGGGTCTCCCGCAGGGCAGCTTGCTCTCCGGTTCCATGCTGCCCTCTGCCTTCCTGTTTCTTGCTAAAGACGTTGCACTTTATCCAGTGATTTGGGGGAGATCATTAAAATCACGAGGAAAAAAATGTGTCATTTAAGGCTCAAGTTATGAGAGCAAGAGCCAGACATCCCTTTAAATGTTGACAGATAAAGATGTTAAATTGTCTAAAAGTGTGTGCCTCTTAGTATATATTCATTTATTTGGAGCTTTGGGTTATTTTTACCAAGACATTTTCTATTTCTCTGCAAGTATCCTATTCTTTAGATGTGAAAGAGATTAATATGATTAGACCCAGCATTTTCTTCTTTAGCCTACACTGTTTTCTGAAGCTCATTACAATGGAACATTTATGGATTAGGATTTTTTTTTTTAAGTTATGGAAGTCAGAATTTTATAGCAGTAACAAAATCTACCTGGAATTCAAGAAACCTGAATTCTTGTCCCAGCTTTGCTTCTAATTAGAATTGTGACCTTGTAAGTCATTAGTCACTCTGGGCTTCAGCTCCCTTATCTAGGGTTCTGTCTGGAGTTAACACTTCCAGACTTATAAGTGATGGGCTGAACAAAGAGCTAGGCCAAATGACCACTTGATTAATAACCAAGCCCTTTGTGAGACCAGGGGCAAGTTTGATTGCTTCCCTTATCCCCGGGGACTAAAGCATAATAGCTGGTGAGGCTGCAGCAGTAACATACAAAACATAAAAAAAGACACCTACTCCAGGCATCAAATATACAGGCTGTGCTAGTACATACATAACAACTGGTTTAAAAAAAAAGACTGATATGTAGCCCTTGGCATTTTCTGCAGAGCAAATAATCCCCACCATGGCAACTTCAAGGCACCAACTTGATTATATTCATGGAGAAGTTGGGGAGGAAATGCTAAAATTTAACAAAAGCTCTTATAATGACAGCCCTAGTTCTGCCCACCCACCCTAACCCCAACCTCACCTCCTAGACCAGCTGGGCTTTGAGTAGGGAATTGTGGGATTCTACTGAAAGCCTGAAACATGTAAGATAAAGATGGTAAGATTGCAAAGAAAAGCTTGTCTTAGTAGTGAGATTTCAAATACTTCTCAAGAATGTCACAGAAATATCCCTAACAGCAGTTAAAAAAAAAAAAAAAAAAAGGAGGATGGGGTGGGGGCCGACGGTGAAGGATATGCTCTGCCTCCAGTCTTTCTGGATATGTAGTCTTAAGATAACTTAGAAGAAAATTTCTTTAAAGTTTCATGTGAATTTTGCATTCTATTTTGGAGCTATCTAGGACTATTTTAACATAAAAATCATATGAAAGTAACAAACTATTGTAAATATTTAAAAATTTTTAAAAAAGGATTTGATTGATATACCCCTTAGCACTTCAAAATGTAAATCAATAAGACTCTAAAATCAACCACAACTTGAGATATATTCTTAGAAGTGGGATCACTGGGTCAAATGAGAGTTCCAGTTTTAGTTTTTTGAGGAAACTCCATACTGTTTTCCACAGTGTTCCTTTTTCTCCACATCTTCTCCAGCACTCGCAGTTTGTTGATTTGTTGATAGCCATTCTGGCAGGTGTGAGATGGCACTGCATTGTTGTTTTGATTTGCATCTCTTGGATGATTAGTGACTTTGAGCATCCTATATAATAAAAGGCTAATATGCAAATAGACCAAACGGTGGAACAACCAAACAACTGAACAACCGAACAACTGGTTGCTATGACATGCACTGACCGCCAGGGGGCATGTGCGGAACATGGCAGGTATTGGCCACAGCAGGATGGTGGAGCAGGTGAGCAGGGGCACCAGACCAAGGTGGGGAGGGGCACTGGTTGCTGTCATCAGGGCGAGCCTCTGGTGGTTACTGAAAATTCTTTGCTCCTGCGTGCTACAGTCCTGCCCGGCACTTGCATCTACTGCCGGCGCCAGCCCCGCTAGCACCCACAGCTGGCACTGAAGCCACCACTCGCATCCACTGCCAGTGCCTGGCACCGGTCCCAATCACTCAGCACCATCAGCGGGTGTGTGGCAGTTGCAGCCCTGATCACCCCTGAGGGCTTCTCCACCTCCCCCTGCTCCTGAGGGGCGATCGGG
>NW_005353549.1:453123-457203 GCF_000412655.1 Myotis brandtii | reverse complement strand
TTTTTTAAAAAAATTAAAATAATTAAATAACAATAAAATCAACCACAACTTGAGGATTTGGAATGGCTTTCTAAATGAAGGAAGGAAAAAAGGGAGAGAAAGGGGAAAGGAAATAGACGAGAGAATGGAGAAAAAAAGGGGGCCAACAAAACAAACTATATAAGAAACACTAGGGCTTGGAAGGCGAGTTGGTTTGAAAGGAGGTACCCTAATTGTGAGCTTCTTCTTATGACTTAGTTCATCATCACTATGCTCATTAGAGGAATAAACACTTCCTTATTTCCGTTAATGCCTATTTAAGCAAAATTTGGAGATCAACAGACCAGGCCACCAAAATGGGTGTCTTAACAGGAATAAGCTGAGAGAGATCACAGTGACCGTGATCATTAAGGACAAACACTGAGTTAGAAAGAGGCAATAGCTTCAGCTTAAAAGACATTAACATGGGATTGATACTGAGTGCTTCGAGGGCAAACCAGAGCAGTAATCGAGAGATACCTCCCTCAGTGGGAAAGGGACGGTTTTAAACAATTTGTACAGATGGGTCAGAAATTTCCTGAATTGGTATTGGACCACTCAGCTTAATCACATAAATATACATGGCACAGCTTTGAGTACAAGATACCAAGTGGAGCAGAAATCGGTGCCGGGAAAGGGGCATGGCACAGGAAGTGTGTTCACAGATAAATAAAGACAGAACAAGCACCCTAAAAAAAAGCTAAGAATATAGCAGGGGCTGATGAACTGCTATCTAAGTACAGGAAGAATGACAGGTATTATAAGAGAGGAAGAAACACAGTGCTTGAGTAATAACTTCCAGCAGGGAATGAGGAGATGCACTGTGACCTGTTCTTTTTCTATTCAGAAATTCCTTGTCCCCCTGTAAGTGTTACATTTTGCTTAACAGAAATAAGGAAGTCATTTTTATTTTGACCAGATATATCTAGCATCACCTCTTTCTTTTTTCTTTTCTCAAGTATCATTTAGCCATGGGAAAAGGACTTTTTATGTATTACCGACTAAGTCAAAAGGAGTTTACAAATAGCCTGCCCTTCTTTTTTATGTATTACCAACTAAGTCAAAAGGAGTTTACAAATAGCCTGCCCTTCTAAGGACCTTGCAGATAATAAGTTCTTGGTGATGAGCCCGCAGAGTTGTGAGGTAGGAAAACTGCGTCCTATATCGACCCCCTCACCCCCACCCCCAGTGCTAAAAGGAGGACTTTGCTTTCAGGTTCTAGCCATGAGTCTAGAAATATTTATAAAACATTTATTTTTTTACTAAGGGACATCATTCTGAACTTAAAAGCCTGTTAGTGTTCTATTAAAATGATCTGTCATTTTTAAATTTAATAATGCCATCCTAGTGCTATTTATGCAAAGACAGAGGAGCATATGGAGGCTGTTAAAGAGAACACCACCTGGTCCACAAATTGGTTGACCTGGGAATTCTATACCCTTTACATAATGTCACCTATGCCACTCAGAGCCCAACACCTCATAGAAATCTAAAAATCTGGTCATTTTCTCAGATATGCAGCCAAACATCTTGATATTTTTAAATTTCAGATGACTGAATTTTCTATTTTATTTACATGTAACACTTTCTTGGAATGCAAGGGCCAAATTCCAACCATCTACAGCAGATGATTTAGAAAATGTATTACTGCTCTAGCCCGTTTTGCTCAGTGGATAGAGCCTCGGCATGTGGACTGAAGGATTCCAGATTTGATTCCAGTCAAGGGCATGTGCTCAGGTTGAGGGCTCAATCCCCAGTAGGGGACGTTCAGGAGGCAGCTGATTGAAAGTTCTCTTTCATCATTGATGTTTCTATCTCTCTCTCCCTCTCCCTTACTCTCTGAAATCAATTAAAAAAAAAATTTAAGTAAATGCATTATTTGGGGATCAAAAGATAGCCTAGAGAGATCTATGATGACAGAGTGAACACAGCTTCTGGGGTCGGACTCCTTGGGTCCAAATCCGAGCTTCTCCCTTCTCAAGCTGTAAAGTCATGGACAGCTTGATAATCTTCTCAGAACTTCCCTTCCTGGTGAGGTTGTGATGATTTTTTTTTAAAAAAGACCTGTAATTCACAAAAAGCATCTGTAAGCGTTACATGTTAGCTATTACTGTAGCTCTGATCCAACATGTATTTCTATTCATCCAGTTGTACATTTCCCTGAATATGGAGCCTGTTATCATCAGAGTATTAATGGAAGGCTTATTTCCATCCCCCAGGCCTTGTGAAATTTCAAGCAATAAAGTTCAGCCAATATTTTAAGGAATGGCATCTGTGATAACACTTAAAGAAGTTTTTCATATTGACTCAAGGACCCCAGGAAAAGGTGAAAGGAAGAAGTCATTGGTGGACTTTAGGAAATCCCTGACACAGTCCCGAAAAGTTTTTTTTATCCAAATATTATTATGTCTCAATGGGCATTTTCGGAGGAAATGTCCATGGATTTTCATTAGGCTTGAGATCAGACTGAAAAGATTACTAAAAGCACTTGCATTTAAACTAAAAGACCACAGACCTAAAATTCAAGGTTACACCTAATTCAGGTGTTCTCTAATTTATCTTCCTTGCTGAGACCCAAACCCTGATTTTTATGTACTTGCCAACATTTTTTGTTAGATGGAAATTATGATATTTGCACAACTGTTTTCTTGAACTTTCAGTTAAAACTGGTATAAATAGACAGACAGACAAATTGGTAGATATAAATAGTCAGCTTTTGATGCTTTTAAGTGCAGTTATTTGTTTCTATACTGAGTCCATGTTAATAAAAATTTAAAGTATCTATGGAAATTGTAAGTTAGACATTGTTTGTGTGAAATCACTGAAAATGTCCATACTCTCAGCCAGTTATTTTATATGTGTCCTCCGTGAAAATTTGTGTACATTGATTATAAAATTATTTCCACGTAAGTTTATATCTTTCCCATCAGTGCATTTAATTTTCAGAAATAGACCTTTATGACAAAAGCACTTTCAAAATTATTTCTGACATCAGTCTTGGGAACGATACGTATAGAAGAACACCCGTGACCGAAGGCCTCATTTCTTCTTTGAAACCTCACTCGGCCTCATCCCTTCAGGAACAAACTTGTAAAGTCGCTTCAAAACTCAAATCAGAAGAGAAAAGCTAATTAAAATCTTAAAACTATTGACAGTAATTATCATAATAAGACAAAGCACAAACACCAGGTTCTAATTATGGGATGATACAGAATTTGAGTTAGCCAAAAGGTAGAGCAGCCCATTTCTGGTTCCTGATTACACAGACACTAGATTTACTGACTTAGGTGAGCTCTTTCCCTTGTCATTTCCATTTAGGCATCAGGGTAATAGCATTTTATTGCTTCCTAAGAGGAGACCTGCACGTGCATGTGTTTCCAACCTCACAGTGAATGAGGATCTAGTTAAGACACCTGGGGAGCAAAGGAAAGCGTAATAGTGGGGCTTATGGGGTCCTCAAGAGACTAATAACTCCAGGTGGTCTTAGAAATCATGGAGAATATCCCATCAGGAGACTTGGGAGGACGCCAGGGATGTGCAGCTGGTGGGGCGTTCAAGTCCTCTTCACTAAGGGCTTCAATGCAGGCCCTAGTCGCTCCTAGGGCAGCCCTGCGGTGAGCCGTAATTACATCACAGTCTCCGGATTATCACCCACAAGTCATTTCTCAAATGTGCTCCTTAAGTGATATCTTGAAAGCCACAAACTACCAGCTAGGAAGAGACAATGAGAGGCGCAACTGTAAAACCCAGGACCGCAATTCATCGGAGGTCACTGTGAGCCCCTCACCCATCGCCTCCCATCCTCCCCTCCCCCCTCCTTGGCCTTCAGGGAGAAAAGCCTTTGGCTGCTCTTAAAAACTCATGCAGGCGTCAAAGAATGAGTTCTTTCCACTTCTAGGTCCCCACGTTTGAATTCTAAATCTGTCCCTTAACAATTACCTAACCTTTAGGCCAGGGGTGGGCAACCTTTTTGTGAGTGCGTGCCAAAACCAGCAAAATCTCTGACTCAAAATTCTTCTGCGTGCCAACCCTAATTTTTTGAGAACATGTTACGCCTACTTG
>NW_005353549.1:442096-452584 GCF_000412655.1 Myotis brandtii | reverse complement strand
GACAAAAACACAGTATATGATGATGAAAAATACATTTGTTTTTAATGTATACATGTTATGTAAAATTATTTATTTAAGATGTACCTACACTGAATTTATCTGAAAAATAAAAAAGTCGATATTAAGAAAAAAATTGTAAATGGAAGATTTTAAGAGAGGGTTTCGCGTGCCAGCAAAAGTTACTGGCGTGCCATGTTTGGCACGCATGCCAGGGGTTGCCCACCCTTGCTTTAGGCTATTATTCTTTAGATCTCAGTTTTACCCTCCGTGAACTGGGGAGAAGACCCTTCCTACGGCTGTTGTCAGGACTAAATGAAATAATATATATAGTGCCTGGGCCAAGTGATGCCCATGGTATGTCCCCAAGAAATAGTAACAATGTGAGTTGTTGGGATTGACTGACTGGCTTCTCCAAGCTGCATTTTGCTAACTTTCTCAACCATCTTCAGGGAGTATCAAGAAACTTCTAGCACATGACAAGGTCCAACAGTCAGACTTCCCAATTCAGAAAATAAATATGCCAGAGCAGTTTTCACTTATTCTTTGAACAGACATTTACTGGGAATTTTTTGTCTGTTGGGCTACATGTTAAGGGCAGGAGACAAAATTTAAAAAAAGAAACCCTTGTCCTCATAATGGTGAAAATATATATACTAATTGCAGAAAGAGGTCCTGTGAATAGTAGAGGAAATTATTAAGGAGGAGTCTTATAAAAATTGTCTCATATACGAATATGGTTTTGCTTCTAAATGGATTCTCTCTTCTGTTTATTACTTTATTATTTAACAGTTGAGTGGCTGCATTGTGCCAACTCCATAAATGACATCAGCCTTGGAGCAAAGTAAAAAAAATGCCAAAGTAAAATATGCAGTTTTGATCAGTGCCTAATACTGTGACCCACCATTCCCAGGACTTCAGAAGGCTCAGTGTCCCTCAATCTTTATGGCAGACTGAGGGTAATAGAGCAACGTGAAGAGAAAGCCCCCGCATACACTGGCTGTGGGAGACAGGATGGCCAAGGCCTCAGTACTGACTCGGGCACCGGAGGGGACAGTAGTGAGAAGGAAAGACTCAGAGAGGCTCAACTATACCAGAGTGAAGAAGACGATTGGGAGCGAGGCCCCTGCAGCATTATTCCAGTCATGGCCACTCACTCCATGCCTGAAGCCCAGTGAAAGGAGCCTGTCTGAAATCGCACCTCAGCTTCCCCCAAGCATAGCAAAGGCCTTGGTCCAGCAGCTCTATTTTAACCTCAACCCTGATTATGCTTCTCAGAGGAGGTTGTAATGAGATATAGGTCTAATGAGTAGCCATCTTTTGAAATCAGAAAGCACTTTGGCCAGTTAAATGCTTGCAATTGTATAATATAAATGTTTACTCAGGACACAATGCAGGATTTACCCTCAGGACAAGGCAATGACCTGCCATGAGTGACTCAATTTACACTGCTCCTTAGGCCCAGGTACTGTTTGCAAAACGCTTTAAAGGCTTTCTTCTAAATATAAGCTGGAAAGCCAAGATAAGCCCTTGTTTATAGCATCCAAAATCTTAGCAAATAGCCTAGGCTGTTAATTATGAATTAGCAAGATTTCATTCTTTTTTTTTTCAAGAAAATGAGAAGCATCAGTTCCTGCAGAAAACCTAAACAAGTCCTTGGAACAGTGGCATTAAAAAGCCTCTCAGTAATATGATATTACATGTGGAGAAAGGTCAAGGTCTTGAGGAGTACACCATTAAAAAATAAAAAGCACAGGGAACATCAACACTTTATTCTGAAAAGCCTGGTGTATGTTCTACACTCTGTCTCCTGGTGAAGGAGCAATTATCTCCCTCACAACGGAGCCATGTTCTACTTCCCCTTCTAGATAAAGAACACAAAGTATTTAAATATGAATTTTATCTTTTTTTAAATATATTTTTATTGATTTCAGAGAAGAAGGGAGAGGGAGAGAGAGAGAGAAACATCAATGATGAGAGAGAAACATTGATTGGCTGCCTCCGGTATGCCCCCTACCGGGGATCAAGCCCACAACCCAGACATGTGCCCTTGACCAGAAACGAACCTGGGACCCTTCAGTGTGCAGGCTGACTCTCTATCCACTGAGCCAAACCGGCTAGGGCTAAAGTTTATCTTCAGCATCCTTTCCCTGTTCCATTTGCTACCTCTCTGCCATCTCTTGAAACTAATTTACTACTCCAAGCCCAAACTTCTTTGTCTTGTCAACGCTTCACAAATTTACTGTTGCTTTGTCTGAAAGATATAAAAGCTACTTGTTTTTGGTCACTAATTTGAACCTCATATCTTTGAGGTTCCTGTACATTAAAATTTTAATTTGATTTTCCCCCTGTCAATCTGTCTTATGTCAATTTAGTTAATAGACCCATCAAAGCTAGGTCAGTGGTTCTCAACCTTGGCTGCACATTAGAATCACTTGGGAACCTTTTTAAAATCCTGATTTCTGGGCCTCATCCTCCGGAAATTCTGTTTCTTTGTTACTAATGATGAGGCCCAGAAATCAGGATTTTAAAAAGGTTCCCAAGTGATTCTAATGTGCAGCCAAGGTTGAGAACCACTGACCTAGAAGGAAAAAAACATTTTCTCCTCCTACAGGAGGTCAGTGGGAAAGTGTAGTGGTAGCAAACTCTATTGTCTTTGCATACTTCATATAAACATACTCATTAATGAATTCACTAAGTGGTATATATTTAGATTATTGGAATTTTGATATGCAGACATTCTTGGTAAATTAATATAAAGCAAATTGGAGTTTCTAATTCCAGGGGAACATATTATTTTTTTCCTCTAAAGAAGTGAACTATAAGTTCAAACTACCTCAAAATTTGTAATTGAACAGGTTTTCATAAATTTATAAGTGTATGCACATGCATATTAGCTTCTATGTGAGTTAAGTAAATCTGGAAGGCTTTAAAAGAAAAACAAAAAGATTAACATTGAGTAAATGAGGAAAATGAAAAGTATGCAGACTTTGTTATATTTCCTTTTGTGCTTTTGAATTAGTCATGCAAACACATTATTTATTATTAAATAGTATTTGTAAGCCTCCCTCCTGAAACTGCTGACCTCTTAAAACTGAATGGAGAGGAAGAAGAATGTATGCAGGTCTAACTCTACAGAAAGATTTTCCAGGGAAACATGGCGCTGAACTGACCCTGACCAGTTTGGACAGCTTAAATCTACACACAGATGTGAGAAAAGGTACAATGGTTGTCTCATCAGGGTATGACAGTTTTCCATTTTCCACCAGCATTTTGCAAAATGTTGATTAGAATAATACATAAACTAGAGGCCCGGTGCATGAAATTCATGCCCGGGTGGGGTCTCTAGGCCTGGCCAGTGATCTGGGCTTATCGGGGCCATCTCACCCAGTCCCGATTGGGGCCGGGCCGGCCAGGGCCTGCCAGGGCCTGCCAGACGGGCCTGCCGATGGCGGGGGCAGCGGGGGGAGGAAGATGAGGGGAGTTGGCTGGCCATGGGAGGTTGGCTGTGTGAGCAGCTGCCCCCTGGTGGTCAGTGTGCGTCATAGTGACTGGTTGACTGGTCGTTCCAGTTGTGCTGGTCATTCCAGTCTTTTAATCGTAGCGGTTGCTTAGGCTTTAATATATATAGATGTTATTTAAAATCATCTCATATAGGACATATACTAAAAGAAATGGTACTGTATCTAACATCTATCCACCTATGATGGATCCACTGAGGAAGCCATGTTTAGTATTTTCTTCCCATGATTAAGTCTATGTTGACAAACAGTATGTTTATATACCTATTTACAGATTCAAAAATTGCACACATTAACCATCCACTCCCTGCTGTGATGGACCAGGATTTAGCTCATTTACATCAGTCCCCACCTCCTCCCACAATCCACTCAAAATAGTTACATCACTATTTTTTTAGGTTTTTCCATTTGTTGTATTCACAACTGTAAATAATCTATTTTCTTCTTTATTTCTTATTCCACCAACTGATACAGTATCTCTTGACTTTTCACACTGTATTATGAGAACATTCCTATCTCCCCTCTTCTCTTAGCTATCTCTTCACCTTTGGTCCTCCAAACACTGTTATCTATATTTTACATTGCCATGGTGATAACATTTACATTCTGTTTCAACCCTAAATATGTAATCCATATTTTACCCTAAAAGGCTTATCCTGAACATTAAAATTTTAAGGCAGTGCTTACTTATTACCATAAAATTGTTTACTCTGTAGCTAAATAGCATATGATTATATTTTATTTCTGGTAGAGCTTTTAATTTTTCCTAGAGTTCCTAACTAGTGTTTTATTTTCCTTCCATTGTTTAACTTTTCAAAATTTTAAGAGCTCAAGACGTTTTTCTAGTATTTTCATTTTCCTTCTGCAATTTCAGGTCATGTTTTCCACTGTCCCCTCCTTCCCAGAGTTTCCATTTGCTGCTGCGTTAGTACTGCAGTCTAAGCTTGCTAACACAATTCTCTTCCTCAACTTCCCTTCCTGGCTGTCCTGGTTATGTCCCCACCTCCTTACTGGGCCCTTTGATTAGAGCAGTGGTTCTCAACCTGTGGGTCGCGACCCCTTTGGCGGTCAAATGACCCTTTCACAGGGGTCGTCTAAGACCATCCTGCATATCAGATATTTACATTATGATTCATAACTGTAGCAACATTACAGTTATGAAGTAGCAATGAAAATAATTTTATGGTTGGGTCACAACATGAGGAACTGTACTTAAAGGGCCAGAAGGTTGAGAACCACTGGACTAGAGGGAAAGCACAGGCCAACATGTCCCTCCAGCTACTACAATGAGACACTCTTCAGCCTGAGGGCTTGGGCGTCTTGAGGAAAAGAACTAATGAGAAAAGTCAAAATCCCACATTCTGTGCTCCTCTTTTCCATGCCTCCAGAGTAGTAATCTGTCTTTTCGAGAAGTTCCCTAAGCTGATGATTCAAATAAAGCAATTCCAAACTTGACTTTAATTTAGTTATTTAACTCATGCCAGTTGTGATTCATTCAGTTTCATATTGAAATATTGTACTTTATTTTTCTTTCCAGGAGTATTTGACAGACTCTAAATAGAACCACTTCTTTGTAATAAAGACTGCCTAATTGTCAAAAGAGGTGAAATATCACGCATGAACTAATGACTAAGATTTCACTCTCTTCTACCAAGGTAAAATAATGACCTATTTTTCTCAAGTCTCCTTCTTGTGAGCCTGTAAGATGGGATAGGCAAGGAGGTGTATGATTACTCACCAACCTGATTAACTTTCTCCTCTGTTTGACAAAGTACTGTGTCATAGTTATATGCAGCCCTGCTTCCGTTTAAACATCTATGTGACAAATATTCTTCAAATAAAAAGAATAGGACTTGAGTAATGTGACCAATCCAGCTTACATAATTTGTTAGTGCAGTTAGTTCTGAGTCAGAAGGTCTCAGAATTAATGGAATGCATAAAAGATGGCAGTCTCTCTTTTCCTTCTCTTAGAATGGTTCAATTTATGCCAAATCCTAACCCGTTTATACAGAGATCAATATCTTAAAGACATTTGATGTGCAAATGGCTTGTTTTACTCATTTCCATTTTTAAAAATATGACCTAGGAAATATACTTTGTTTACAGAGCTCTCTGTCCTGTCTTTTATTTTTGCTCAGTGAACATTTACTAAATGTTCAGTATTTGTAGCTTTCTTCTATTTACCAGGCACAGAGCTAGGTTCTTGGAGGAATCAAAATAATTGAACTACCAATACCTCACTCCAAGTATCTGAAAATATAGATAGAGACACACAAAGAAAGTCAATATGAAACAAAAAATATCTAAAACAGTTAACAATCAAGGGCTACATTGTGAGGCTACCTGTGGGATATTGGGATGCAAATACTTCAGGCCAATTTATTGACTGTGAAGCACAAATTTTTTCATTGTGTCTGGAACATTATTTAACTTCTTGGGTATGTTTTCTTTCTCTCCGCTTGATGGGTATTCAATTAAAAGATTAATGTTTGTTTTTGAAAGTTGACTCTAAGTATCAACATTTATGTGTGTGCATGACTTTGAATAGGGCCTATCATTCTAACTAAAATCATACAAGTAAGACTCCTTACTCTTTGCAAGTAATGAACTCAGAGGTGTGACATTTTAATTTAAGTTGCATCAATAGTATCCTAAGACCAGCCTTAATGCAATGGGGAAGTCATCACTCAAGTCCGTCTGTGTAAACATTTTAAACACTAACCCTGTGGCCAAGAACTTATGATATAAGAATATTTCACTTTAGAAAATAGGTATTTTGAGAAAACCCTAAAAACGGAAAATCAGAATTACATTAAATCATATGAAATTGACAGTTGTGCAGATCAAAATATCATAATTTTACATGATTCATCATAGAGTTTGAGATTCCCTTCCCCTGAGTTCTCCTGTTAGCCACTACCTATAGATTAGACTTGCCTCCCCCCGCCAAAAAAAAAAAAATTAAACAGAAAAAAGAAAGGCTACTTTTATTTCTAAAATTTTAATATTTAAATTTGAGGGTAGATAAATCATCTTCAGAGCATTCAAAATAGGCAAATGACCTTGGCTAATTTCCATGAAGTTCCTTTGAAGTTCCTTCGTGGATCCCTTACCTCAGCTAAGAAGAACTATCATAACAATATGCATATTTGATTTTCTATAAATTAAATGACAGGTAGTGCTTTTTCTGGACACTTTTAGACTTTTATAAAGGAAATTAGGAAAAGAGGACAGAAAGAGAAATATTTGTCAGCCTTGACCCAGAGGAATAATATACTAAGGTCTATTCAAGCTTTGGCTTCTCCACAGATCGTTACAACCAAGATGCCAATTAACACTAAATGTGACAGTGGCTTTTGTGACGTGGACAGCTGGCCACTCAAAGATACACAAGGACCACCTGCTCATATAACATAGGCCACCAAACGGGCACCAGATGGTGACAACATTTGAATGTTATTATGATAGTCACTTTCACCTCGGCTCTCTTTGAACTGGACATTAGGAGAAAAAGCTGTAAAATTCATATTTGATTTTTGGAACAATATGGTTCTCTATAAATCTCATAGGTATGACTTTCTCGTGGCCGAAGAATCATTCCTGGGCATTGGTGGTTCAGCAGAGTTCTGCATCACGTGACAATTAGAAGCAATGGGCATAACCAAGGCATACTGGACCTGCTGAGAGGCCCTTATGGGAAGCTTGGAGAAGAGAACTGTAGGAAACTTAGCTATAGGAAAAGACTCAAGTGAGGTGATGGAACTGGGGATTGGGTAAAAGCAAAAAACGGTTGTCATTAAAGGTAAGTGTCAAAGCAGCAAGAGGGGCCAAGACATGCACATTTGGGGCTACATATCTCAACTCCTTAAATTTGCTCCTGGCTATACAAATATTTTTTTAAAATCCTAAAAACTTGTAAACATGCTATTGCCCATCAAAAAAAAAAGGTGCAAATAAATACAAATCTATCAATAAATATGCACTAGGAGGCAAGAGAACCTTCAAGATTTGACATCCCTTCCCAAAGCGGGAGAAAATATTCGGTTGAATCGGCTGATGCCCCACGCACAGCAGAATAGTTATAAAATAAAACTGAGCAAACAATTCTGGAAACATGGTCTGAACTTCAGACAAGGAGGAATCCCAGGTGGTATTTCATGAGGAGGAAGGGACCTGAGACATCAGGCCCAAATCCTTAGTAAAGAAAATAACATTGTCCAGGGAGCTAGCAGATCTCAAGTAAAACTGCCTAGCAAATTATACAATAGCCAAAATACCAGAGAGATTCCACTCATGGTATTTATCCTGCATTATCGCCTGACAGGGTCTCTACTTATTTATAAAAATACAAAAATTAAAAAGACAACAGGCTCCCATTTCCCTAACATAGGTGAACTTTGTTGAAACAGCAGCCAGATGTCCAATAGGATTTCCTGAATTTCATAATACAACAAACTTAGCAGGTGGCCTAAGTCTCTAAATAAACTGTTAGTGCTTTAGAGGGGGTGGGGAGGGAGGGTTAGCTTAGAAAAATGGAGTCAGTATAAAAAAGATTCTGGAAAAAAAGCTAGAAAAAGCAGAAGGAATAATCGGAGAAAATAATATCGGTAAAAATTGACAAATGCCTCTCAGTATTATGTCAAACATGTTTACTGAGCTGCACAATTAATAAAAAAAAATTCTGTACCAGAGTCCCTAATTATTATTCCACACAGGACAGAACACCTCTTCATTATCCCTTTTTGAATTGATTGTGTACATCAAACAGTTGAGATATAAATAAAATATGCCTGCATGCATAATACCCTCACATTAAAGCTGGAGGCAATTAACCTATGATTTCTCATTAATTAAATTAAAATAACCTTCTAAAAAATGTCTGAAATCAAAACAGATTTCTTTCCGTGTAGATTTTCCTCACAATGATGCAGGGAGGCTGTTTACCAAATTCATCACACCAATAGAAAAAATGCTATTTCTGATTTTATCCCAAGCTCATCTCTAGTTTTCCCCTGAGGTTCCAGTTTCATTTCACTAAATCCGATTACAATGTCAGGGTTTTGTTTTGGGGGTTTTTTCCCCTATGTCTTTAAAAATACCTGTTTTCATCAAGATTTTTTTTCCTATTAAATTGTTCAAGCACCTTCTCCCTTAGCAGGACCTATATTATATAGTATAAAGCTGCAAATTATTTGGTGAATTTACTGAATTCAGATAGTTAAAGCACATAATTGAGATGTGAGAAGGGCATAATGGAGCCTGAATGTGGGGCTGCCCTCAGCATGGCTGGGAAGTTCTCATTACCTCCTATTCATGCACTTTCCAATTCTCACCTCCTTCCCTGACTCCCAGTTATGCCAAGTTGTTAGTTACTTCGTATTTCAGTATGTCTCCTCTATAGTATATTTTTATTTTAAAATAGGTATAAAAAAATATGTATCACCAAAGACTATGTCCTTAAAAATAGACTTTTTTTTCCTTTACTCTAAAGTCCTTTGCAGATCCCCTCAGATCCCATGATATTAAGAGACCACATGGTCACAATTGCCCTCTATAGTATATTTTTATTTTAAAATAGGTATAAAAAATATGTATCACCAAAGACTATGTTCTTAAAAATAGACTTTTTTGTTTTCCTTTACTCTAAAGTCCTTTACAGATCCCCTCAGATCCCATGATATTAAGAGACCGCATGGTCACAATTGCCACCACCTAAAGCCTGCCCTTCTTAGTCCACAATCAGATGATAAAAATTTTCTTAAACACCATGCATTGATTGATTAATCTCTTCTCCAATGGGAAAAGCATGACTATTCACTCTTTTTCCCATATTCTGAGACTCTGACAGTGCTTTCACATGGGAAGTCCTCAATAAATGATGCCATGTCCTATTGAATTTTAAGCCTAGATTCATTCCTTTCTTCCAAATCAGCTCCCCATCTCATTGACCACAGGCTGTTAGTGACTACAATTATCTTCTAGTCCCCTTGGAGACATCTTTCACGTCTCTGTCACCTTTTCTTAATCCTTTTATTGATTTCCTCATGAGGTGTTAGCATTTCCTCTTTCAAAAGATTGAATTACTTCCTTTTCTTGATGCCAACCACCACAGCCTAATATAGACACACAGGACTTTGCCCTTATCAATCTAACCTTTCCCTTCCAGCTCTGTAGTCCCACTCACTGACCCTAAATTATCTCTCGACCATGTGCATTACCTGTACTCTTTCACATCTTCCTTCAGCCTTGTTTTGCCCTTGACCTCCTCCTCACACGCCTCCATTGGCTGTATGGCACACATTGTCCATTGCCTATCCCTGCTAGAAGAGCCCTGGATTTTTTATCCTAAAGGCAGGCGAGATCCTACACTCTTACAAAGAATGGCCCCTTCTTTTCTCCATGATTCATCTAAATTAGTCAATGGGCTAGGGGTAGTCTCGTGACCCAATTCTGGCCAATGAGCTTTAAGGAAAAGTCACCAGAGAGCTTCCATTTCTGAATAAAATGACAGAGCCTCATCAGGACAAAATATTATACCCTGTCCCTTCCTTTCTACTTGTAATATTGGTATAAGGTTGTGATGCCTACAGCTATGCCAATGGGTAAGAATAGTAGATTAAAAGAACAGAAAAATCTTGTGACCTTGATAGTAATCATTGAGCCACCAAACCAAACACTTCGAGACTTTGCTAAAGAACAAGAAATATAAATTTAAGATATTTATTTTAGTTGAAAAATATCAAAGCAAATTATTTTACAGTACAAGATGAATCTGCAAAGAGACTATGTAAAGCATTGTTCTTTGATACCCCAATTTGGGACGTCTCTGTCACAGAAGACTATAAGTACCCAGAAAACTATGTAATTTTATGATAAATTCTTATTGGACATTGATAACATATTACACAAGATTTGAAGTAGGATACACACAACCTCCAATCCAACAAAGGCATCTGAGAAACTCACTAAG